>NW_026067946.1:5423829-5458667 GCF_014885135.2 Alexandromys fortis
GGGGCTGGAGAAATGGCTCAGTGGTTAAGAGCATTGCCTGCTCTTCCAAAGGTCCTGAGTTCAATTCCCGGCAACCACATGGTGGCTCACAACCATCTGTAATGAGGTCTGGTGCCCTCTTCTGACCTACAGATATACACACAGACAGAATATCGTATACATAATAAATAAATAAATATTTTTAAAAAAAGAAAAGCCATTGAATTCAGTATCTGATGAGACGTTCTGGAGGCGCTTAGCAGATAAGAATGCTGAGGGAAATGCAGTAAGTGGAAGCAGGCTTATGAAGTCCCAGAGGGACGTTTAGAGTCTCTATTGGGATCATTTGTTATCTTGAGTTAAGATTTTGTCATTTTGGTTAGCTGGGACTGACGAATCAGCTGTAACTAACAAAATACCAGAACAACTAAAGTGAAACCTCTGCTTTTAGCCAATACTGGTCAGCTGGAGCTGAAAATTAGTAGGGAGTAGAAAAAAAACAGCATTGTTGAGGTCAAGTCTTCTGGGAAGTGTTCCTGAGAGCACAGAGAAGCTGTGTTCCAGATGCAACCAAAACTGTGCCTCACTCTGGAAGATGAACTTGGTAGTGTAAGAATCACCTGTTCAGTCCTGGTTTTGAAGGCATGAATGGGTAATGGAGAGCAGGTGGCAATTAAAGTCTCAGAATCGAAGAGGTCAGACAAGGAAGTTGAGGCTTGGTACCAGGAAGAGAGCCTATATGAGGCTATTAGTGAAGGTGCAGTCCAGCTGCAGCAGAAGATCCCAGCATCTTGGAGATGCCAGTACCATGGATGAGCACCAAGAACAGCACCAGCAGTGGAGTGGAGACAGCTAGAAGCTGTAAGACAAGCTGTGTGTGCTGAGAGCAGAGCCTCAACCCAAACCACTAGGATGAACCCAGAAGACCACGAGTGAATCCGACTTATTTACACTCTTGGAGTTGAGTTTTGCTTTTATTTGATGGTGACTGTGCACTGGTTCTTCCCTCTTGAAATAAGGAAGTATTTAATTTTATTTCAATTTTACAGGCACTCACAGCTGAGAGACTGAATTTTTAAAAAGAGATTTTAGTTTTTAAGAAAGACTTTGGATTTTTAAAGAGACTGGATTTTAATGTGTTTGAATCTGTAAAGCCTTGGGGTTTTATACTATAATGTCAATATTAATGTGTGATCTTGGGGATGGCAAAGAAAGGAAAGGCTGTGACTTTCTAATGAGGTATTTGTGTGTCAGGTTGACAAGAGGTCAGCTGTGCTGGCTACTTTTATGTCGACTTGACACAAGCTTCTGTTTTGGCTTTTTGAGACAGGGTTTCTCTATAGTTTTTGGAGCCTATCCTGGCACTAGCTCTTGTAGACCAGACTGGCCTCAAACTCAGAGAGATCTGCCTGCTTCTGCCTCCCGAATGCTGGGATTAAGGCATACACAACCGCTGCCTGACTTGACACAAGCTTCTTAAGAGAATGGAGCCTCAATTAAGAAAATGCCTCCATAAAATCAATCTTAGTTGTTGATGTGGGACTGCCCAGTCCATTGTGGGTGGGGCCATCACTGGACTGTGGTCCTGGGTTCTATAAGAAATCAGGCTGAGCAAGCCATGGGGAGCAAGCCAGTAAGCAGCACTCCTCCATGGCCTGTTATCAGCTTCTGCTTCCAGATTCCTGCCCTGTTTGAGTTCCTGTCCTGTCTTTCTTTGATGATGAACAATGATGTGGACATGTGAACCAAGTAAACCCTTTCTCCCTAGCTTGTGTTTTGGTCATGGTGTTTCATGGCAGCAGAAGAAACTCTAATGACAGTAGGTGAGTTGACATCACTGCCTTGTAGCTTTGAAGACCGTTTGCTTTATATTTTTGACATCTTGATTACAAAAATGTAAAAGTTCTCTGGTTATGTCTATTTTGGATTTTATATTCTTTCTTATATTTGAATATTTTTTTCTTTCTTTTCTAGGTTTGAAGAAATTACGGCCCTAATTTTCTTAAATTGATTCTCTCTGCTTTCACAGTTGATCTCAGCTCCTTCCTTTGTCTTATGGATTCTTAGGTTTGATCTTTTGATATTTTAGTTGTTTTTTTTTTTTGGAGACAGGGTTTCTCTGTGGTTTTGGAGCCTGTCCCGGAACTAGCTCTTGTAGACCAGGCTGGCCTCGAACTCCCAGAGATCCGCCTGCCTCTGCCTGTGCTGGGATTAAAGGCATGCGCCACCACCGCCCGGCTTAGAGTTCTTGAATGTTGGGTTCCTTGCTGATATTTAAATGCTGTCTTCCATTAATCCTGTGCTTTCTTGATGGTATTTTTTCTTCTACTCTGTTCATGTCACTTTCTATGGTGTCTTTTTCTGTTGGCTTTGCTTTTAGATTTTTAGTTTACAAACCCTTAGATTCATTTATTTAATGTGCATGAATGTTTTGCTTGCATGTATGTACACGTGTCCATGAAGGAAGGAGAGAAGTTGGACCAGATGGAACTGGAATTATGGTTTGAAGCCTCCATATGGGTGCTGGAAATGGAACCCAGGTCCTCAGTAAGAGCAGCAAGTACTCAAAACTGCTGAGCCATCTCTACAGCCACAGATTTTATTTTTACATTTAAACAAGGATGATGGATACTCTTGGTTGTCTGTCATCTTGACTGCAAATGGAATTAACTGAAATCAAGTACCTGTGCGGGTTTTTGTTTTTTCTTTAAATCTCAATTAAATCACTAGAGGTTGAAAGACCCACTTTTAATCTAAGTCTTTTTGAAGATTGATATAACTTCAATCTGGGCCACACTTTCCAGTGGAAACCAGTATAAAAGACATGGAAGAAAGAAGGGCTTGTTCTTTGTTTGCCCTTGCTCTTGCTGGCAAGTTCATTCCCTCACTGTCATTAGAGTGTACTTCTTCAGGATTCTGACATGTACTGAAGACCAGCTGAGACATCCATCCAGCCTTTTGAGCTGAACAACTACTGGATTCTTGGACTTTCCATTGGTAGGCAGACATTGCTAGATTAGCTGGAACACAACCTGCATGTTAGTCCAATAAACCATATATATGTTCATTCTTTAAGTTCTGTTCCTCAGGAGAAACCTAATACTATACATGTATAAGTGTTTGAGTGTAAACCTCAAAGGTATTGGGTCCCTTGGACTTGGAGTTATGGGAAGTTTTGAGCTGACATGGGTACTGAGAACTGAACTCAGATCTTCTGCAAGAGTAGTATTTGGTCTTATATGCTGAATCATCTTTCCATCCACTCCATTACTTTTCATTTTCAACTTTGTTTTTCGTTTTCAATATTTTTCTTTTAAAAAAAAAACCTCACTTTCCTTGTTGAATTTTTTTTAAGTTGCTCATGTTTTTCATCCACTCTTTTTCCCGTGTTGCTGATTTTGCTCTCTAGCGTCTGTATTTAATTTGCTTGTTTGTGTCCTCATTCAGGTCACTGACACTTTTTCCCAGAAAAGTTTTGACCTTGTCAGCTGGCATTTTACCCATGCCCATGTCTGTAAGTTCAGCACTTGTGGAATCATTTTTGCCTTGCCTTTTCATTTTTTGTTTCTGTGTTGTAATTTTTGCATCTGTTTTCTTTATCTCTTCTGTTTTTTTGGGGGGGGGATTTTCTTACTGGGCAGCTTTTTCTAGTACCATGCAGAGGATGAAGCAAACTTTTGGGGCACAGTGTTCTGTATTTTTTTTTATCCTGGCTCTCATAGAAGTAGCCTTTAACCCACTATTTTATCTGGAAGTTCAGAAATAAGCCTTTACATTACTAAGTACCAAGGAATTAAAATGCCACAAAGTATGTATCTACTCTGAACATGGTTTCTAGGTGTGGCAGTAGAATTATATCCTTTACCACTTATGCACAACTGCTCCCATGAGACCTCACTTCTAGGACTCCCCAGTTACCTCACTGCCCCCTTGTGGGAGAATACAATTGAAAAACAATGATTCAATATTGTGAATTATCCACAGTGTAAACAAGACTGGGTTTGCGCGATAGCTCAGTCAGTAAAGTGCTAGCTTAGTGAGCATTCAGTTCTGAGTTTAATCTCCTGAAGCCACATTTGAAAAAGCTGGGCCGAGTGGCATGATGCGACTCCCTAGGCAGAAAGTCTAGAAGTCAGAGGTGCTGGAGGACACCAGGAAAACAAGGCCTTCTAAATCAACACGGTGAGCACACATGTAAACTCAGAGAGATCAAGGCAGCATGCACAGGGCCTGCATGGGTTGGCAACAGATAGGAGACAAACCCCCACATCCCTAAATTTCTTATTTAGTAAAGTATGTTGGTCTTCTAGTCCTGTTAATAATACCATTTCAATTTTAAAGCCATATAAAACATTTTTTTAAAATGTCTTCATATTGTTTCGGTTAATGAGGTACATTTGAACATTTTTACTGTTTAAAACAACAAAATAGGGGCGGAAGTGAAGTGACTGGATATGCGGCACCATGGCTCCAGGATTTCCATGACCACGGCATGGCGGGATATCTGGGAGTTTTGATGAGGGTCCAGTGTTGATGATGTACCAGAAGCCAGAGAGAGATCTTGAACCAGACCAACAACTTATCACAATAAACATCTAAAGTAAAGTGGAACAGACAAAAGGATATACTGCAAGACACACCACAAGCTTCCAGTGCCACTAAGATGAATGAAAAGGTATTGGAGAGGCGGGAAAGGTGAAGGAAGAACTGGGCTTGCTTTCTAAAATAGTTTAAAATTTTCCTTTTGGGGGGCACTACAGCAGTGAGGAGCAGACATGGAGGGGCTGGGAAATGAATGGGATTGGGTTACATGATGTAAAATTCCCAAAGAATCAATAAGAAAATTATGTTAAAAAAAAAAAAACCTGTAACAGTCATTCTCAGAAACATCGCATTTAAGTGTATTTGATGTGTTCATTACATTTGGATGAATAATAAAAATTTAACTGTATGTGTATATATCTTTACTTATTTCAATTATTTTTATTCCTATCTGTAGTTGTTTAAAATAAAGTGGGGGGGGGGGATGGCCCCAAAAGGCGTGTCATTATTGGGAGGTGTGGCCATGTTGAAGTAGGTGTAGTCTTGTTGGAGGAAGTATGTTACTATGGGAACAGGTTTTACAGTCTCTTTTGCTCATGCTTTGCTCAGGCTGAGTCTCAGTCTACTTCCTGCTGCCTGCATCAACACATAGCAGCTATCTCTCCAGCACCATGTCCGTTTGTACACGGCCATGTCCCACCATGATGATAATGGACGGAACCTCTGAACAGTCAGCGAGTCACCACAATTAAGTGCTTTCTTTGGAAGAGTTGCGATGTTCATGGTGTCTCTTTGCAGAAATAGAAACCCCAAGTCACCATTGTTAATGATTACCCATTAAATAAAAAAAAAAAAAATTGCAGAAAAGAATGAGAAGGTATTTAAGGAAATTCTCTCTACAACTGGCACAAATATAGAAATTCTGAATTTAAAAATATCACATAATGTAAAATCAACTAAACTGGCAGAAATACTTAATATAAAAGCATGCAAAAAATCACTACATGATTGTTTATTTAAAATATAACTCTGGATGTAAATACATACGGGCTTACATAATATGTGGTTGTGGTTATTCATATAAACCCTCAATTAGAATGCTCAATAGTTCATACCCAAAGCCTTTTGTTTAATACACATGATAAATTTTCTTTCTGATGGAAAGTGTTTAAAGCCTTTTGGATCTTGATTTGTGAAGAGATTACTAAAACATAACTTAGCTACATCAAAGAATAATATTGTTTGCAATGTTGTCACAGATTTCTCCATGGCAAAATAGTCATGTATTGTTATTGCACAATTTATAGGTACAGGTTACTATGTGCATATAAACTCTCTATAATGACAGTGTTCTCACTGTAACTTGCTTACTATACTTAAAATTATGAAATACAATTTACAAAACCTGTAACAATATACTTTTATAATAAAAGTATCCTGAGGATATTACAAAATTCATTTACCAGCCCTTCATTTCTTTGCTTTGACTTTTTAATTCCTAATAGTTTTCCATATTTCCTTACATAAAAAAATGGTCATTTACAGTTCTAACTAAAAATAAATTTAAGCTAAGTAGTATACAACTGTCCCTTAAAACTTATCCCCATCTACTTACTGCCAATCTCACTGGCTAAAAATCAAGTATTTATCAAGTTTTTGTAATTCTGAATCAGAAAAGATATAGCATGAAACAGACAGAAATAGGGTTATCATAGTTATAAGCATTGTAAAATTTATATATTTTGGTCAAATTTTATAATAAAATAATGTATTTTGGCAAAAATAATAAAATATAAGGTTTATTTCCTATCAATGGTAGATCTGCGGGACACTGTACATTTGTAAATACTATTTAATTTGACTGCTTTCACAGTGTTTCTAAAAACACTGCTATACATTTTCAGAATTTTGAGACTAAATTCATCTAAGAAGAAAGAAAACTGAAATTTTAAGTAAAATATCTGATCATCAAAATGATGACAAATTCATAAATGTAAATGTCTGTGTGCCACATAACATCTTTATTGCCTACTAAGACTTATTTAACACTTTTAAAATAGTAATCTTGGAATTCTTCTTAAAAATGACTTTGAAAATTAAAGTGATAATTAAAAAAACTTTATATAAGAAAATCACAAGAAAGGTTTTATACTTGTGGCAGTAGGTGTTATGGCACAAAACACATGAAAAGACTTGTAGCTTCTGTTTGTGTATATACAATATCAAGTAAGATATATATACATATATACACATATGCACAGATATATACATACAATTAAATACATTTACACACACACATCTGGGGCTATAGAAGGGAACGAGGAAAACTCTAATGAACTCCTTGGCTCTTTTACACTGTAAGTCCCAATAGCAGTTTTAATGGAGATATCTTACCTATATATAAACTTCTCACTATTAACAAGAAAAGAATTATGATGTCTGTGTGATAAAGCAGTGAGAGTGTGGTCAATAAGTGATGAGTATTATCTCGGCACCTGTCTTAAAGAGTTTTACTATCAATAGAATTTGTGAAGGGGGTCTGCAGAAGGGTGTGTAACAACGAGAAAACAAAGTTCCTTTAACCCAATGACATATTTACTAAAATATACTATAAATAAGTATGAATACAGCATTATTTATACATTCTAACATTCTATGTTAGGCAATAGGATCTAACTCTGACTCACTTGTTAACTTTTAAGGCATCAGTGCATCAAGGGCAAAGCTCCATAAAATAAATATGAGGACAGAAAGCATTAGCCTATCCTTGGTAAAGGGGATTACTGCGAAATGCATCTGTTGGCTACTTTCACAAAGCAGATAATAAATCATACACCCTCTTGTGAAGATGTTACAGCATCAATTTTACATCATTTTTTAACACCTCATTTAAAGGGCTAAACTGATCCGGCAGTATCCTCATTTTCATTGTTCCATCAGCTCCACAAGAGAAAATGTGATTTGCAGGTCCTGTCTCAATTTGCATGACTCCAGTTCCAATATTCCTAAAAATAGACTGTCGAGCATGTTCATTGATGAAAGTACGGAGAAGACTAAAGGTAGAAAGACTCCAAATCTGAAAGATATGAAGGACGAAATGAAAACTGGGGCTGGTGATTGACTCAAGAATCCAAAAGAAAATGTAAGCCTGCCTTCTTGTGCAGGTAAGACATTTCTACAAGGACGGAGAGTATTTGTATATGCTATGATCACAGCTTCCTAAGTCTCTATAGGCTGTATACAATTATCAACTGCTTTTATTATTATTCAAAGTCCATCCTGGAAGGGCACAAATTATTAACAATTCACTGAAGATTAGACAACCTGAGTACAAAGAACAGAAACTTTCGTCAGTGACTAGAAAGGTTTTGCTGTGTAGCTACTATGGGGTATTACTTCTTTATAATACTGAATACTCAGAGATCAGAAAAGATGCAAGGATGAAAGTAAACTAACATCTATGGCTCTCTACCCTGGTAAAGCTTAGACAAACTCAATTACTAAAATTCTAAAATACTAAATTCTAAAAGTTTCTATTGTAAGCCCCATCAAGACAAATGTGACTGCTTTAAATCAAATGCCAAATGGCTTCTCTTATTAATGACTTGTGTGGAAAGGCTTTCAGGATATATTTTTCTGGTTTGGAGATATCAACTTACTTTTTAATTTTTTATATCTCTTAGGAAAACATCTGAAAAAAAAAAACCCCTCACCAATCCACATTACCTTTACATGAATTTGTTAGATTATACATCTTAAAACACATTGTATCTTTAAAACTTTATCTTTATTTGATGTATATGGGTGACTTACTGCATGTGTATGTGAAATGAGATGTGTGCTTGATGCCTAGGGGGCCAGAAGTTACAAGTGATTGAGAGCTACAAGTGGGTGCTGAGAAACATGGATCCTCTGCAAGAGCAACCTGTGCCTTTTGATCACTGAGCCATTTCTCCAGCCTAGACTATATGTTTTTCAAATATCTTAAAATATAAACTGCAGAATCAGAGAAGAATCTAAAAATAGGTGATCTAAATCAAAGTCTGCCCTACTCTAAAGTCTGTTTGAGGTACACTATGCAGGCACAGGGAAAAAGAAGATAATGCACTCACTAGCTGTGTTACAGCAGGACCACTACATTAGCTGGGACCAACATGGCCAACCCAGATGACAGTTAACTCTGCTTTACTACAATGAGATTTCCAGACCAACAGTGGGCAAAATGGCTTGCTTCCATCACGTATCTGATATCACAACACATCAAAAAAAAAAACCTCCTTAAATACAGAAAAGGGGGGAGAAAACCCTATTCTGGGAAAATCCAGACCCATTCCTGGATTTCCCTGCAGATCACCTCCTGAACAATTCTTTTCCTCCATTAGTTTTCCTCATTATTGAAATTACCCAAAATCCTAGCCATGTGACACTATTTCTTGAGCGTGTACTTTATTACAAAACTTTTTCTCGGTTCTGTGCTTTGTCTTGTCTCTTATTCTTTCTCTGGAGGTGCTAAGCATCTGGATGCAACAGATGGAGGTCTAAATTTGTTCTTTCTGAAACAATGACAACCTTTACCAGCAGCCACAGGTTGAAATAAAAAAGTGGCTTCAACTCAGAGAAGAATAATTCTGCTGGGATTTATTATTTTTAAAAAAAAGTACTTTGGGACCGAGGAGATGACTCATTGATTAAAAGCACTGGCCACTCCTCCAGAGAACATGAGTTTGATTTCTAACACCCATATGATGGTTCACTCTAGTTCCAGGGGACTCAATACTCTCTGATGGGAGCAACAAGCAAGTTATGTGGTGCACTGGCATATGGGCAGACAAAACATCCATTAAACACAAATAACAACATTTCCAAATCCTGCAGTTCTGGGTTTTTTTTGGTGGTGGGAGGAGGGAGAGTTAAGGGGGAAGAAAACAGCCTATCAGTTCTAAGAGAAGTTCATCCTATTTAGCACTAAGTATGCTCACATTCATGTAATGGATTCTAAAAATCAGGTCCTTCAAATCTAGGCTTGCTGACCATTCAACATCCTGAAGACCAATTGAAACTGGCATACCTCTTTGCAATGGGCCCACAGAATCTTCCTCAAAATCAACAGGTATTTCTTAACATAGAACTTCACAGCTGAGTATTTTTAAGGTGGAATCTTGCAATATACATTTTAATAAGTTGTTCAACATTTTTAAATAAGCTGCTTAATAATGCTTTAAACAACTTTAAAATTTAAATACAATAGATTTTGGTTATCTATGAACAGGGCTTATCTAGGTACATTCTTGAACCAGAATTATGGAATCTGAGTTGTTGAATATTATTATTATATATGAAAAAAGAGGAGCAATGTGGGTTATAGTTAACTTAGAAATTTAATTTAGTAAATACATCACCAGAAGAAGAGTTAAAACCAATTCTAATGTCTAAAATATACTAAGATTCACAGAAAATTTGTTTAAGAATTAATTAAGCATTTTTTTAAAACAAGTAAAAAAGTAAAACTTCAAGTTAAAAATAATTCTATTTATCAAAGGGTTTATTAAATAGTAATTAGCACTGCTGACTATAACAGAACTAATATGACTAGTATTTAAGTAAATTACTACAATATGATTAAAGACCTAAGTTTGTAAATTTTTTTCCAATTATTGATACCATGTTTTTACCTTTATATTGCCTTCTGCAGATCCTGTAACAAAGTATTCTTCAGTTGGATCAATAGCAATGGCTTTAACAGGGGAATCATGGCTCTGAAAAAGCTGCCTCTGTTGCCGTTGTCGAAGGTCAAATACACATGTGAAACCTTTTCTGCCACCCGATATTAGCAGCTGATGTTTGGGAGCATATGCTAAGACTGTGGCTCCACTATCATGGCAGGTAAAAGCTGAAGGTTAAAAAAAAAAAAAGATTAAAACCACTTAGTAATAAAAGACCACAAGGTGGTCAAGATTGAATAAATTAAATGAATAAATAAATATTGGCTAAAGATTGCTGTCCCGCCCAAGGCAATTTAAAAACCAAATGCAATATAAGAAATAATTTGAGATACTAGGCATAAGACAACGAAGCATGGTCCTGGAGAAAAGGAAATATGGGTAGCCATAGTATTGTTCCAGCAAACCACCTACAGTTTTGTGGTCAGAACATAAGAAAAGGAAATTCAAGTTGAACTGGACTCAATACTAGCAAACGGTTGAATAGAATCTATTACTAAGTGTAATAATCTATAAACACTTATAAATATTATAAATAAAGCTGCTAAGAAAATTCCTGTTTAAGTCTTTTTGTAGCTTTCATATACTGAAAACAGTACATACAGATGGATCACGCTCAGTCCATGTTTAACGTTATTAAAACTAAGTTTTTGGGGGCTTGGATGGTTCAGCGGTTAAGAGCACTGGCTGTTCTTCCAGAGGTTCAATTCCCAGCAACTACATGATGGCTCACAACCATCTCTAGAGGGAGCTAATGCCCCCTCCTGGCATAAATGCATAATGCAGATAGTGCACTCATAATCATATACATTAAAAAATAATCTTAAAAAACCTAAGTTGTTTTCAAAGTGGTTGTAGCATTTTCTGCTTCTGTCAGCAGTTGCAGTTTCTATACACCGTAACCAACACCTTGAGTCTTTAATTTTGGTCATGTTGGTGTAAATGATAGCTTGCAGCACACTGAATGTGCATTTCCTGATTATCTTGATTTTATGTTTACTTGCCATTTGAATAGTGAGAATGGGATTGTCTAAAAGTCCTTGGAAACATCGTCATTTTGTTTTTAAAAACTGTTTTTTTTTTTTTAGCATTATATGTAAGAATTCATCACCAGACCCAAGCCATGTAGATTTTTTTCCGTTTTCTTCTAGAAGTCTGCATTTTACATGAAGCTTTACAACCCATGCTGAGTTAAATTTTGTGAAAAGTGAAATCTGTGTCAAAGATATGTTAAATTTTGTGAAAAGTGAAATCTCTGTCAAAGATATTTTTGGTTGTTGTTCTATGTCACTATTCAATTGTTTTAGTACTTTATTTAAAAAAACCTTATTTTTCTCCATTGAATTCTTTTGTACATCTATCTGATAAAGTCTATGATATATAAAGTCGCCTATGAGGCTCTCTAGTCTCTCCAATGCTCTTGGTAACTTTTTAAAAGCCACTGTCATGATGTTTGATTATTGCAGCTTTACATTAATTTCTGATTATGTAGGGTGCGTCCACTGAATGTTTTTCTTCAGTATTTTGTTGGTTATTTGCTATTTTCTTATACACTTTAGAATCTGTTTACTGATATGAATAAAAGTTTGACTATATTTCTTCATTAGAATTGTGTTACATCTATAAAGTTAGGAGGAACTGGTATTTTGAACAAAATTAAGTTTTCAAAGCTCTAAATGTAAGTCATTTTCTATATTAATTTAGAGCTTTGAGTTTTTAAATTATATTTGTCCCCTTCTACATATATGTCCTGTGTATATTTTGTCTGACAAATGTCTCAGTAGTTATTTCAGGTGTTATTATGAGAAGACCTTTTAAATTTCAAATTATAGATATTCATTTAGTGCAGAGGACCAACTGGTTTTAGTGTACTGACCTGACACCTTGATGTATTTACCATATTAGCACTAGGTGCTGAGGGTCACACCTAGGAGTGCGCGTATGGTAGACAAACACTCTCCAAATGAACCATATCCCCAGTCCAAGATGTGAAAAGTTGTCTTCAAAACTTACCATGGACTAAACTATTGGCAGGTGCTACTAGAGTATCCCACAGACATATGTTTCTGAGAGGAGAAAAAAAAGGGATTTCTTTTTAACCGACAAAAATTAATAGAATAAAAAATAAGCCAAATATTAAACACTTGAACTTTGTTCAAAAGGTTTATATGTATATATATATATATATATATGTTGTCACACTCAATTTAAAAGCTGTTAACTTACAAAACTGAGTTAAATTTTGATTAGCACATACCTATAAATAATAGTAACTGAAGGCTGACTATAGAAATTGCTTGTGTATTTACTAATTTTTTAATCTACCTGTACCTAACATAGACAATGCTCGTTATTAGGTGGAATCTACTGAACACGGCCAGTCACAGATGAAGCTAGTTTTCAGTGTAGTGTGAAGCTCACATCTGAGTTTCAGAAGCTCAGCAAACTCAGTGTGTCTGGATGGGCTGCATGAGTATATGGAGGGAGAAGACAGAGATGTTCTTATGAACTATAAAGTTGTTCTGAGATTCCTATTTTCTTTTTTCTTTTCCTTTTTGGTTTTTTGAGACAGGGTTTCTCTGTATAGCTTTGGAGCCTGTCCTGGAACTTGCTCTGTAGACCAGGCTGGCTGCAAACTCACAGAGACTGGCCTAGTTTCCTATTTTCTTGTTGTGAAAATGATAATACCTACCTAGTAAGGCCATGACGAAGACTAACCAAGTTAACTAAATAATATGGCCAATAAATAATTGTACCTTTTTCAGCTTCAAGTTTTCTGAATATATAGAAAATACAAAGAAATGTTCATTTTACAAACAACCAAATCCCTTCTCCTAAAGTATCAATATGAGAATATTAAAAATAAGAAAGAATGATTTTCTGTAAGTGGTACTAGAATTTGCCTAGATTTATGCCACTAAGAATGATTTAAATAAGAAATTTTTATGATGAAAATTCTTAGGTCATAATTACTGAGACAAATAAATACACAACAACAAAACAATTTAGTTATCCACACACAACATTTCTGTTTCAGCTCCATCTCTTACCTATTGTCAGTTGAAAGACCAGCTGTAGCTATCAGAGAGGAGGAACTAACGAAGACAAAATCATTGGCTGTTTTGTTATGACACTGCCAAGCCTGGAATGGTTATAAACAATAAATGTTACTGTTGCTAGTAAAATTTCCATAATCAAGTAGATGCATAACTAAAATGTGACCATGCACTTTATGTCTTTAAAAAATAATTTCTATTCTTTTAATCTTCTGAACTTTAAAAAGATTAGAGAATACAATAACTCTCACGATAATTCTCCCCATCTCCTTCTGTAAAAAATACAAACAGTTCATGAACAGTCTTTTTCACTTTAAGAAGAAAACACACAGGTTAAACTTCAAATAGTTACTTAGGTCTAGGTGGTGGGGAAAAAAAAGAACAAAACTGTCTTACAAGAAGACAGATACAAGGATTTAAGATTACGTTAGATGTAAATATCTTTGCTAAAATGATATTAATTGTTCGGAAACATTCAAACTTTTAAATAAAAGTAACTGTTCAAAAGTAATAAAAAGTTACTGTCAAAAATAAGAAAGCTCAGAGAACTTCTGAAAATTCAATCAAACTTATTATGATCATTTCACCAATTAAAAAAAGAAAAGCAGTCGTCTCTCCAAAAGGTCAACTTGCACAGTTCACACTGTAGCCTAATAAAATGATGAGGCAAAGAACAAACTAAGTCTTTTTCAAGAAGTCCTAGCAATGCTCCCTTGTGTTTATTTAGATCAATATTGAACTCAAACATTTAACCTCAGGTGAATTACCAGAATTATAATCTATAACCTTAATCTTTTTCTATGTTTTGCTTATGATGAGTTCTGTAAAGGAAATCAATGAAATATTTTTATTCTCTGAATTCTGCACAGGCTTTAACAGATGAAAACAACAGGATCAGCAGCAGGATGCCCTTTCTACTTTGCTCATTAATAAGAGCTAAATACAGGAAAACAATCTGATATTCTGTTGGTCTGCCAGTCACCTGAGGCTGGGTCTCTGGAGAAACGGTGCTGGGCATGCCAACTTCCTCAATTTCACTCAGTTATTTTTATACACAACAGGAGTAGTCTGTTGTAATATGTGACGAGTAGATAAGACTAGACATATTTTATTTATTAATTGTAATATTACTTGCTCAAGCACAGCTTTGATTTTTAAACATAAAGTCCATGTTTTATATATATATATAAGGAATATTTAACTTACCAGATATGGCTTAGGTATGCTCCCAGTAATTGGACAACATTTCCAGTTTGTTTGGTACAAACTTAAATATCCATCAGCATCAACAATTCCAAACTTTAAAAAAGAAATTAAATGATTAGTGTAAATAAAAGGCACACATTTACTCTTTATACCCAGTGTGACACATTATCTCTATGTTTAACATTGGATTGACCAACTGTTATCTTTTAATTTCACTTAAGCTTCAATCTAGTTTTGAGCTATATTTAGATATCACTTTAAGAAAACTTCCAGTGTATGTAGAAAGAAGCAAACATCAGACACTTGGTTAGTTAAACTTAGACCTCCACATGTTGAGTCATGATATGTGCTTGGCTTCCTCCCACAAAAATAAAGTTCAAAAAAATGTTAAGAAGTTGAAAGATGAAGGCAAAACAAAATTTTAAGGAAAATAATTTGAACTCAATACTCATTTATTCTTACATTAATTAATAAATACTAAGTACTATCAAAATGTAAAATATTTACCAAGTTTTAATAGTTATTTTTTCAATTTTCAGTGATGATTACTGAACATATTAGAGATTTTTGTAAACTTCATATCGCTTATTTACTTCTCTAATGTTTTTTGAGAATTCTGATAGAGCTATTATTAAGTATATTAGCCTACGGCTTTTATATTTGCTATAGATACTTTCCCCACTATCTAATCCTCTTTTCTAGTTTTATGTTTTCTGGAGTAGAGCTAGGTTTGTTCTTCAGCTGGAATAAACATGAATATATACTCAAATAGTGTTAATGAGACACCAAATCTGAAATATAGTCTGGCTGGGCATCAACTTATTTCTCATTCTTTATCTAGCAGAATTCTATGGAAATAGTTCTACTAGTTACAATTTTTTCCCTTTTAATTGGAATTGTTGAGTAAGGTGCACTAATAATTCAAAAGGGAAGGTGGGCAAGCAAGCATTTACAACCCCATTCCTTTCACATTTATAGATTCTTTCTTTATACTTGAAGCAAAGAAAAAAAAATAACCAGGATATGTGCATGTACATTTATCAATATATCTTAGGCAGTCTATTTTGACTATAAAATTATATTCTTTGCATTAAAGAAATATTTTTAATCCTTCAAATACCACTTGCCTCTACTGTTTTGCTTTTGCTAAGGTACTTTCTAGGAGATATTTTCTTAGTTGGTACTTCCTAAACATACAATCACACTTTTAAACTACTTATGTTCACTGCCCCATTTTTGAGAATTAAAATTTTAATTTATAAAAACTATTTCCTGTTCTATGCTATGTCATACTATCCTGTTTTTTTAATATTACTCTTAAGAGTTCCTCATAGCACTTATTAGTCTTATTTTAGTTTTACTGAGATCTTCAGTCTTTTGACTGCCCAATTCTATCTGCAATTCACAATCAAATTGATCACCATAACTGGGACAGATTGAGTCTTCTCTACCACTTACTCAGGATACTTCCTAAATAAAGGAGAAAACATGTTTTGGTGTTGTGCTATTTGGTTACATCATGGGTAAAGTAGGAACACGAAGCTGAGGGGTTTATCAAGACACTTGGTAGGCAAAGAACTAAAGCTTTTGTACTTTAAAACAGACGATATGAAGGACTGTAGCAGTGTTAATGTTGAAATATAAGTCAGACTACGAAATCAAATTGTAGAAAGATTTGAGTGTTATACTGATAAATCTGGGAAGAGGTACCTTGAAGGGTTTCTCAAAAACAAACAAACAAACAAAAGATACTACTTATTCTGTAGGTATTTAATTATGTTGTTCATAATATCACTTTATTTTGGGAAGACAATATATCAAAGGAACTATGGACTGACATGCATAGACTAGAAGCAACGGCACACCGCCAATGAAAATGGAAAACATAATAAATACTGAAAGGGAATACAACTGACAGCCCAAGTCAAATATTCTTATTGCAAATGTTTATACCAGAAAAGTGTGAGATTTTGAAGATATTTTGATGTGCGAATCCCCTCTGTATGCTGTGAATACGATCGGTTAATTAATAAACAGGCTTGGCCCGTTAGCGTAGAGTAGAGTTAGGTGGGGAAAACTAAAATGAATGCTGGGAGAAAGGAGGCAGAATCAGAGAGGCCCTGTATCCCTGCCCGAGACAGACGCTGGAACTTTACTACCAGGTAAGCCACAGCCTCATGGTGATACACAGATTAATAAAAATGGGTTAAATTAATACGTAAGAGTTAGCCAATAAGAAGCTAGAGCTAATGGACCAAGCAGTGATTTAATTAATACAGTTTCTGTGTGGTTATTTCAGGGCTGAGCAGCCGGTACCAAACAAGCAGCCTCCTACAACAGTATTTCTTTTAATAGTTGCACTTACTACACTAATCAAGCACTTATAATCTGAAAATGTTTGAAATCTGAACTTTGTAAGCACCATAACTGAAACTCAGGGAAAAGAAAAGGCAAGAGATACTATTATCTAAGATTGTGTAAACTTTTAGTGAAGCATGATCCAGAAGACAAAACAGTAGGCTAATTTGCCTGTTAATTCCTATAAAAATTCAGGAAAGCAATTTGAAATAAGCAGCAATGTGAGAAGTAACAGACAATACAGGGATGGTTTAGAGGTGGTTTAACAAACTTCTTTAAAAAAAAAAAACAAAACCTAAAGTATTATTTATTCATGTGTATGTGTTTATGTCTGCATATGAAGAGGACAGAAGGGGGCAGGATCCCTTGGAGCTAGAGTTATAGGCAGTTTGAGCTGCCAGATATCTTGGGTCCTCTACAAGAACAGTATGTGCTCTTAACCACTAAGCCATCTCTCAAGCCCCATGAAGGCGTAAGTCACAAACAGTGCCACACCAGTTTGGAATTATGATTAATAGGGTGGTATTTATTTAAAGAGGAAAAAACTTACAGATCACCATCCCAGATAACAGCCCTCTGCGCAACCAGGGAGTCTAGTCACCGGAGGAGCAGGAAATGAAGAGAGAGAGCGGAGGGAGGTAGCCGCTTTTTTAAAGGGAGAGAGACCACGCCCCAGTGGGCTGGTATCTCAGCAGCTATTGGTTGGAGGAGCGGAAGGACCTCCCGCAACAGCCCCATATTATTATTACATATATACATGTATAAATATATAAATGCAACCTGCTGAGTCTGTTTAATGTTGCTGTGTATATATGATTTTAGGGCTGATCATTCTGTAGTGGATAACCAACTACAAGGCTTGTCCCTAGAAGAGAAATTTTCCTACTCTCAGTAGTCATTAGTTGCCTATAGTTCTTTGTCTAGGGGCCCCATGAAATTTTCTGCTTCCTCATTAGTTTGTCTTTTGGTGTTGTCAATGTTTAAGGTACCATGTTGCTTAGCTGTCATGGGTATAGCTTTCCTGTCATTTCTAAGAGAAACCCTCTCACAGTACACCTCCTAGTATCATTTTTCTTAAATATCTTGTAATTAAAGGTTAGCCCACCATAAAGTCTTTGCCTCCTTAACTCTGCTAGATGAAAATTCTCAAAGAAAATATAATGAACAATAGAATTTGGATTCGAAAAAAAGTTCTATAAAAGCTGTGTTGGTAACTAATCCAGTTTGCTGACCTGCCATTCTAGAGCAATATTACTCAGTGTTAAAGTGCATAAAAATCACAATGCAGATGGGTTAAGCAGATGCGACACACCACAAACTGTACTTGCTGCTTGGTACGGAATCATACTATGAGTAGATTCCAGGAACTAAAGAAATGGATTTCACTAATCAAAGAAATATAAGGGAAAACATTGGCCCTAAGGGAACATTTAACTTAATTTTAGTAGTGATATATGTGCACCACAAACCTACAGGAAGAATCAAGTACACTTAAATGTTCTTTGAGAAGAGTTAAAATATTCTTTTCAAACTCTCAAGCTAGTAAATTTATGCACCATCAAGCTTTTTAAAAGAAAAGTAATTAATTTTCAATAGTACCTTATTTCCCTGATAGTTAAATCTCATTCTTGTAATTCTTGGATTGCCACCGGATCGAAAACAGGTTATTTGCTGAGAATGGCCCCATTCAAACATTCTGACACTCCCATCTTGAGCACCTGTCAGATCTGCATTATAAGATGACAAAAATTAAATATTTATTTTAAAAAGTTTTGAAAAAACTTCTTAACCCAATACTGAATTATTCATCAAAGAAGTACCTAGGAAATAAAGTCCATTTATATAAATTTACTTTGAAGGTTTATTTTATATAAAAGTCACATGATGTACTTTCATTTGACTGAGAATATGTTTTCAAACAAAACAGTAGACACATTTATATTAGATCACTATAAATTATGATTCTTCTCAAAATTATCTTAATGTCTTAAGAGTCTAAAGTGTATTTTATAATAAACATTTAATAAATTACTGAGATTAAGAATCAACCTTTATCAGCCATACTATTAATGTTAAAATTATGCATTTTTCTAAGACAAGGTCAGATTTAAATACCATAGTAAAGGAGAAATTTTAATTTTAAAATTATTTTGATGGATTTATTATCTCAAATATATGCTAATGTCTGATAATACTAATTATACTATGGAATAAATAAGTCACTATTTTTTTTTTAAATATTTATTTATTTATTATGTATACAATATTCTTTCTGTGTGTATGCCTGCAGGCCAGAAGAGGGCACCAGACCTCATTACAGATGGTTGTGAGCCACCATGTGGTTGCCGGGAATTGAACTCAGGACCTTTGGAAGAGCAGGCAATGCTCTTAACCACTGAGCCATCTCTCCAGCTCCATAAGTCACTATTTTTGAGAATGACTGAGATCATTTATATACAGCACTCAGAAATATAACAAACGGCACCCAAATTATATTAATTTTAACTGTCAAAATTAGTATAGAATAGGGATAATGAAAATCAGAATAGATAAAATGCCCAGCAAGTTGCTAATTATGCTATTAGTTAAATTTTACTAATACTTTACCAAATATTTAACAGCAATGAATTCAGGCTGTTTTAGAATATTTTGTCGTGTACTAGGCAGGGGTGTGAAGGCGGCAGCACAATGACTTGGGACTCGTTGAGGGGATGTTAACTCTTCTTTTCCTCCCAGGATAGTTGCTTAAAAACGGTTTATGTTTTCCCAATATTATCTATAGTGCCAAAAACACTAATTGGGAAACCTCTAAGCTATAATGGCTCTGGTGGATGAACAAATCTAACTACAACTCACTATAAACAGTAAGACAAAAACCAAAGTTTCAGCTCTAATAAGTAATTAACCACTTCAATGAATCAAATTCCTTTTTGTCTTGCTTCTGCAAACATCTTTAGATTTTTCTCCTACCACCTTAATGTGACAGTTAATCTTTACTGCCTGGGTTTAGATTCACTCAGGAGATCAGTGAGGCACATCTCTGGGTGTGCTTGTGAGAATATTTTTAATTAACTGAAGGATAAAAAAATGTACCACAAATATGGGACGTGACATTTCATGAGCTGGGGAACCATACAGAATAGAAAACTAGCTGAAAAGGACAGCATACCCTATTTCTGTGGTTCTTGGTTGGCTTCCACTGCCCAGATTTCTGTTCAAGTGACAAAGGACTTAAGGCTCTGAAATAATGAGCCAAAATAAATGATTCCTCTCCTCTCAGCTGATCCTCTCAACTATTTATTTGATGGCAGCATTGAGAAGCTAATGAATATCTTGGTAAAGCTTCAAACCACCTATAGGCTAAGTTTCATGAACTTCCTGGTCAATGTTCAGAAAGCCTTCTGAAGGTTCTGCGTCAGAAGGTGGAAAGAGAGAAGATTACTTTATGACAACCCTCAAGAGTAACAAGCAATTGGGCCCAAGTGAGAGAGCCTTCAAGTCACTCCTCCTGTTGCACATTTACAGATTACCACCAAAGCATCACGCTCAGATTTCAGCTCTGCCACCTGATTTGAGCATTTCTTCCCCCAGACTAAGTCTGAAAAATGTACCAGATTGTGTGCAGCAGAGGGTCTCAGGTAGAAGTTAGTCCATAAAATGTGTCAGCTTGTGCTCAGCAAGGGGCCTCAGGTAAATAAAGTCTGAGGTAGAAACAGGATTGTGTGTTCTACTAAACTCAAGTCTATAACTCCTATTATCTCAAACTCTACCTAACTTTAGACATAAACAATACAAACAGAACCTGTGGATTTTTTTTTTTAGAGAAATGAGAAAACCTTACCAAAGATAACTTAAAATTACAGTAGTTACAATGGGGGGTGTTTCAACATCTAGTCAAATTATCTGTCTTTAGGACACAGTGGATTAAAAAAGGATCCCAAATGCCTCAGAAATGGAATGCATCTTCTGACTGACAAGCAGAAGTCACTGGAAAACTAGATGCACCAGTAACAATACTTGTAAGAGCTTCTCTCCCTGTTGTTCTCCTCCTTCCTCCCTCTCTGTGAATGCCTTCCTGTCTGTCTCTGTGTCTATCGATCCCTTCCTACTTCCCTCACCTCTGTGTGTGTACACCAGGGGTCAACTGTAGTATCTTCTTCAAGTGTTCTCCACCATATTTTGAGACAGGGTCTCTCAATGAACCTTGAGCTCAGCAACTACAAGCCTAGCCCGCCAGCAAGCCATGGAGACCTTCTTGTCTCCACCTCCCAGGCTAAGACAGGTCTGTGTCACCATACATAGAATTTTCCATGAGTGTCAGGGATCTGAATTCAGGTCATCATGCTGGCATGACAGCATTTTATGGACTAAACTATCTCCTTGGCCCCAGACATAACCTGTTAGAAGACTGTTCGCAAAAGGCAAATGAGAGAACTGCAAACCACCCCAGCCTTTATAGTGTAGGTTAATCCCCTAAAGATTACAGTCTACTTACAAAACAATTTCTAATCAAGATTTTAGTGATTTTCTATTTGGCACATGGCTAACATATTAAAATCAAACTTGGAAGTACATTATTTGTTACATTTTTCTGCTTCTAAGTGATACTGCCAAAATTATAAGAGCTCTAAACAACCGACTTAAAGAGAAATAGGCTCATAAGTAAATTAAATGTTCCTTAAACTCTTGGAAAGAAGCTAGCCCAAGTGTACTTCAAGCTCACAAGAACTCAAAAAAACTTTTGGTAAATACAAGCTAATTAGGCTTAGGCTTTTTCTTCTGTGCTTCCAGGTAGGAAATGATCCTTCTTCATTCAGCCCATAGGCCTCCTGGTGCCTCCAAGAGTTTATCCTTCTGTGCTGCCTGGTTATCTGACATCATAGCTACTCTGGAATCTCATTTCTACAGTGTCAGGTTACCCAGCTCCTTTAGGATCTTACAGTGTCTCCACAGCTTCTGCCTAGACTGACTTCTCATCCTAAGGCCACTCAGATCTGACTTTACTTCCCCACATAACCAGGTAGGCCCATTCATTTGTATTTCATAGGTCTCTCAACTCCATATCCCTCAAATCATACATGTATAACTCCTGTTTGACTAGAGATGACAAGATAGCATAGGGACATGCTGATCCCTGGATGCTGACTCTTAATTAAGACAATATAAGACTGTCAAAAGACTAGGGATATAACCTGAAGTCTTCAATACAAGCTCCATGGAGGAAAAATTCTCTACATTTTTTTACAACTTAAACCTCTTCTGTACATTGACATACCTCCCCTGGATGAAGATGGGTGATCTGAACTAAAGGGAAGATGTAATTAACAAATTATTCCCAGTGTACAAGTCCCAGTGAAGAAGCAAAACAAATTAGTTATGCTCTCATAACTAATCCTAAAGTAGTGACCTCCAATAAAAATGACC
Source organism: Alexandromys fortis (assembly GCF_014885135.2). Classification (NCBI taxonomy): domain Eukaryota; kingdom Metazoa; phylum Chordata; class Mammalia; order Rodentia; family Cricetidae; genus Alexandromys; species Alexandromys fortis. The sequence continues at coordinate 5,446,115 of NW_026067946.1, forward strand.
TGGAAGAAACCCCAGAGAACTCATTCAAAGAGTAAGAATATTCAAATAATCCCAAAAGATATGTATATACATTAAAAGAACAAAAATAAAAAGTCACATGAAATGAAGTCAACCCAAGATAAGAAAATAGAATTCTATAATGAGAATTGATCAAGATAACCCAAACTGAAAAGATGAGAGAAATGATAAACTCATTAACCAAAACAAAAACCTCTGTGGAAAGCCTCACCAATGGAAAGGATCACATGGAAAACTATGTTACGGCTGGACGATAAACTAAAAGAATTGGCTCAATGAGTACAGGAAAAAAAAAAAACAAAGAAGAGAGGAGAGGAGAGAGAAGGAAGGAGAAGAAGCAAGAGAAGGAAGAGAAAAAGGAGGCAGAGGAGAAAAAGAGGAGGAGGAGAAAGAGAAGAAAAAAAACGAAAAGAAAAAGAACATGGGGAGAGCTTCGGGACAGTGCCAAAAGACTTTAGGAAGAAAATGTAGACCACATTTGCTGGGTTTGATCATTAACAAAAAATAGGTAGAATATTCGCTCCTATTTATAAGACACAATTAGAAAAACTGGTTATATTACCAAGGTTTTGACTAGAATGTCATACTTGAGAATTCACATAATCAGATATACAGCTTTAAATCATTAAGGTGATTTTATGTGACAAAAAAGCAACTTGAAATAAAACTGGCCTAGCAACATGTACACAGTTTATATCATTCTCTTATATGGTTATCTTACAGCTGAATAAGGACTGTCTATCACTTCTGGAACCCAAGATATTTGGAGATCTTGGGAAAAAAGGAACCCAACTCTAGGGAGACAAAAACTGTTCTTCTGACCTTATCTTAAGTATCTCTTCATCTGTGTTACTTTATAATAACTTTTACAATAAAGTCTCAAACATAAGCCAAGTGTTTCATTGAATTATTCTAGCAGATTAGTCAAACCAAAGGGGAAGGTTGGGAGAACCCCCTGTATAGCCACATGTATAGGGGAAGTGAACTAAGTGAGGCAGAGGACAAGCTTATGTATCTGAGCTCTTGACTTGTGGCTTCTGAATCTAACTGCAGGTAGAGAGTGTCATAAGTTGAATTGAATTAACAGCACACTAAGTTTACCTTCAGAGTGGGATACCTGCCTAGGGTAGGGAAAAGAAAAACCCACACAACTTCCATAAGAAGTGTTGCTGAGAACAATAGAATGTATTTTCTCACTTAGGAAATTATAAAAGCAATTTCTAACAAAAACTCAAAAATAGTGGCTTAGGGTACTGGCAAAGTGGTACAGAGCTTGGCTAGCCCAAGCAAGGGCCTGGCTTTTAGTCCTAGTAATGGTTTGTAATGTTTTTTAAAAGATCTGAAGAGAAGAAAAGGCCTACTGAATTACCTGAGTTTCAGAGTAAGACTTTAAGAAATCTTATTTTGTTGCATTTGCTTATATAATATGCACTTATTCTTGAACTAACTTATTTCTGGGAGAATGTGTTCATGACTAAGAAGAAATCAAATGAGAAAAAATCCAAATAATTTAATTACCTTTAATTTTCTAAGTCTCTTTCTTGTCCATTATGGAAATTCTCTTTTATAAGACAGTGATGATTTTTTCTTACCTAATACTTATAAAAATTGGTTTACTAACAGCTGTGGAAGTTGGGGATATCTTTTTGAATCTGGGACTAAGAACAGTTACTGCCAACTATTAATCTGGTGATTATATGCAATAGAGTTGACAGTACATTAGGTCCCTTCAATATTTCAGGAAGGTTACATACAAACCTTACTGCAGAGGGCAAGAACATTTTTAAGCAATGCCAAATATGTTGCTTGCCAATATTATTTAAACTTTGCACATAAAATACTTTTTTTTTTTTTTTTTTTTTGTGAAAGGGCCTTATTCTGTAGACCTGGGTGTCTCCCAAGTGCTTAAATCTCAGGTATGTGCTACCCACATGCTATGCTAAATGCATACTGACATCTTATTATATACACTTTGATGACTATTTTAGTTCTTTCTTCAAATTCTTTCCTCTTTAAAAAATTTTTTTTGAATTTGTATTTATATGTGTGGATCATGTTAAGGCCAGAAGAGGCTACGGGGTCCCTTGAAGCTCGAGTCACAGGAGGTGGTGAGCCCGACATGGGTGCTGGAAACCAAATTTGATTAAGTCAGCTCCAAAAGTAGCAGGGATTCTTAACTACTGAGCCATTTCTTCAGTTCCAGATACCTATAAAGCTGTAGGAACTCAATGTTAAGGGAGTCAATATAATATTTTATTTCAATCTGTATTTGGTATAAGAAGTCATTCTCTTCATTTAAAAGTTTTTTCAACCTTTTTATTTGACAAAGTATGCAATTTAGATAACATGATTATAGCACACGCTGGAACAGAGGAAAAGAACACATAACTTTGTTAATTTTATTTTAATGGACAATTGTTTATGAGAAAGGCGGCTAAAATTTTTATATATTATTAATTTGTAAAGACATGAATATCTCAATATACTCCTATAACTATTAAGGGAATGACATAAACACAATTTTTAAAACCTAGGATGATTATAAACTAACATATATATTTCAACCATCAGTTAATACTTTCAAAAAATTTTAAAAATTTTTCATTTTATTTTGGCTACAACAAAAGAGACTTGAGATTTCTTCAAATAAGATCTGAAAAAACATATCTCCTACTTTATAAGAATTTACTAATAACTCCTTTTATGACTGCTATTAATGTGCTTGATAAAAGATAAGGTGATAAAATTAGTATAACATAAACTCATCTATGAAAAATAAGTAGGATAAAAATTATCTTTCAATTGAAACTAAAAGTTTCCCATGAATTCCTTATACAATTTATATAAAAAATATAAAAATAAGACAATCATTGTTCATCATTGCCAACTTACAGTAAGGAAGTGTTGGATGTGATGTCATTCTTCTGACATTATTAATGGCTTTCTTAGTCATCTGGTAAAAGAAGAAATATTTTATAGTAACAATAAAAAATAACTAGAACTTCAAGTTGTAGGGCTGTATACATAGTTCAGTCATAGAGCACACCCTAATTATGAGTTATGTTCTGATTTAATCTTCAGCAACACACAGAAACATACACACAGTTCTACCTATCAGTTAGTTAATCAATATCTCCAGCGACTTCCCTTTTTGGCTAAACCAAGAGAAACTTAAACATCAGAATTACTCTACTTTTTTGCCAATTGATTCATTTTAAATCATTTTTTGAAGGATTTGACTATCCTGTTAAATAAGAATGAAACAGCTATGTGAAATTAGAGGGAACTATGGCTGCATGTTAGTTTACATTGTGCATCAATCCTGAGATTGCAACAATCTTAGTTGGTCTTTTGGATTTTAATTGTTTAACTAGTCTAAAGTTGTGGAGATGTGTGGCATTGGTAAGGGTAGCAAAAAAAACAGGCCATCAGAATGGTAGTGACAGGAAGAGAAAGATCCCTGTGGATGTGTTCTAGTCCAGAACAGAAGCTGCTGTTAACAAATACAGTACTGATCACTCAGTAGCAATATAAGATCAATTCTCCAGACAACAAAACCTTGATGCACATATGACTATTACATTAAACCTCACATCTAAATCCCTTTATTTTGTTTGGAGGTAGGGTTGGGAGAGACAATTTTTTTAAAAGGTTTTATTTTATGTTAATTTATGTGCATTTGTGTTTTGCCTGCATTTATGTTTGTGTGAGTATGTTGTATCTCCTGGAACTGAACTTACTTGTGGGCTGCCATGTGGGGTGCTTGGAATAGAACTCGTAGAACTCGGATCTGCTGGAAGAGCAGCCAGTGTCCTTAACCACTGAGCTATCTCATCAGCTACAGAGACAAAATTTTGTTGTATAGCCCAGGCTCACCTGTAACTTGCACATCGTGCATCACCCTCCTGAGTGCTGGGATAATTATAGGCATATCCACCATGTCTACCAAATCCTATGTTCTGAATTAAATATATATATAAAGGTTCTTAGTCTTTCTTTTACCTTTTTGTTTGTGACAAAATTATCACAGAAAAATAATAAAACACAGATAAGTTTTTCTGAAAGCATGTAACAGAAAATAAAGAAACCATTAGTTATTTGAAAAGATTCATATAAAACAAACCACCTTATTTTATTAGTATTTTTCTCTTGAGAGAGGAATAGAGGTAATCATGAATCAGAATGACTTCCAATTAAAAAGCTATTAAGATGGTAATTCCCTATTACTAAAGACAATACCTATACAACTCATTGAACATAAGTAAGTTGACAGCTGGTGCCTACATAGAGCCTTCACCTCTACCGACTAGTGTTCATGGTATGGAGAGTACTTTGCATGGTCTCAGAAGAGAAAGGTAAACTACAACCCACCTACAAACCCTGCTATTTACAATGGTGACATGCCTGCAAGGTGGTTGAAAACCTGAGACTAGATAGGACACGGACCTAGGGAAAACTAAATACAACTATTCTGTCAAAAGAACACAGCAAGAAAATGACTCCTAATGCCATTCTGCTACACTATACTGATGCTATAGATCAGTTCTTTGCTCAGCCAGTATCAGAGCAGCTTTCTTCTGCAGTAGACCCACAAGACAATGTACAGAGTTGGTGCTCTTGGAACACTCAGTACTAAATGAGGGTGTCTCCATCAAACAATAGTTTCTTTTATACAATATATTCTGATTACATTTCCCCCTCCCTTCATGGTGCAGGGGATGCGGAAAGACTGTTAAAGAAACAAGGCTTTGTAGACGTAACAAGACTGACACACATATGACATCAGACTGTGGTAGTATGCATAAGGCCTGCACAAGTCTAAGCCAGAGAGTACACCATTGCTGAGGGAAAGCAGATATAAGCCTCCGTCCCCAACCCAGAAGCTACTTCCAGTTGATAATGACATGTAAAAGAAAATTCAGTTCTGGCCAATGGAGTTTCATGGTATACAAAACCATACTTAAGGGCAGGCCCTATGCTCAGCAGTAGATAGCCAACACAAACCTAACTCAATAGTATTTGGGGGGGGGTATTTTATCTCATTATGCTTTGCCAGAGCATTTTTTTAAACCTCACAGATCTTATATATTGTGATTTCTGATTTTATTTTTATATAACATATTTTATGTTTTCTATATGTGCAAATATGTGTATCTCAGTGTCTGTCTTGTGTTTTATACTTTTTCCTCGACTCTTTTCTCCTGTTTGTTCATTTTGCTCTATCCTGGATTGTTTATTTTTAATTTCATTGTCATTATGATTATTATTCAGATGCTTGTTTGTTTTCTAATGAGAGAGAGAAAGAAAGGGTGTGGACCTGGACTTGAAGAGGAGAGGAGATAGGGGAAGGGAAAATGTAATATCTTTAGTCATCAGAGAAATACAAATTAAAACTACTTGAGATTTCATCTTATCCCTATCAATGAACAAGATTAATAAAACAAGTGAAAGCACACTCTGGAAGGATTCAAGGAAAGGGGAACACTTATTTACTGCTGATGGGAGTGCAAACTGGTATAGAAATCAGTGTGAAATTTCTTGAGGAAGCTGGGAATTGATCTATCTCAAGATCCAGGCTACACCACTCTTGGGCATATACATCCTACTATGGAGATACTTGCTCATCCATGTTCATTGCTGCTCTAATAATAACAATCACAAGTTGAAAAAAGATTAGATGTCCATCAATTAATGAATGCATACTGAAATGTAATATATTTGCAGAATTGAAATATTATCCAGCTGTTTAAGACAAATGATATTAAGAAATTTGCAGGTAAATCAAACTAGAAACAATCATCCTAAATGAGATAGCTCAGATCTCAAAAGATAAATATTGGGCTGGAGAGATGGCTCAGCAGTTAAAAGAACTGGCAGCTCTTCCAGATGTCCTACGTTCAATTCCCAGCAACTATACAACCATCTATAATGAGATCTACTGCCCTCTTCTAGTCCGCAGGCATACATACATGCAAGCAGAACACTGTATACATAATTAATAAAATCTTAAAAAAGGGAGAGATTGCATGTTTTAGCTTATATGTAGATGTTAGATTTTAAGCTTTACATATGCACTTCAATTATAATAACCACAGAGGTTAGGTTGCTCCTAAGAACCAAGGGGGAGGAGATCTTCCAAGGAAAAGGAAATAGAATATAGTGCAATAAAGAGATAAAGAGGAAACTTGAATACATTTAAATGTCAAGAGGGGTGGGAGAGAGGGTAAAGGAGAAAATATGGGGAGGGACAATTAACACTAAAGGCTTTTTAACAGTCATTTGAAAATCTACTACCCAGAAGCTTCCTAAAATGTATAAATATATGAAAGGAATGTAAGTGGAATCACCATATAATAGGGGAAATAATTAGACATCTTATGTCACCAAGTAAACTCCCTAGTAGCAGAAATGTGTTACATCTTGCAAAGATGTTAGCCAAACATATTCCATAGACTCTCTTAATATCACAGACAGTTGTCAAATCTATTAATTACCTTCTACAACCTGATGTTAAGTCTCTAATGCTGAAAACAACACTTACTCGTGTCATCGAACATGGAGAAACTGAACTTGCGCCCAACTAGAAGGTACATTCTTATTGACTACTTATGAGGTACTTTGCATGATACTGGAAGCTAAAAGCAATCATCAACCTCACCCAGCAACAAACCATGTTACCTCCAATGTATCTGCCTATAAGATATACTGGTGCAATATTAAGGGATTAGCTAATCACTTTTGGGTTGGAATTAAAACACTGAGACAAAATAGGTCATGCGCCTATGGAAAAAATTAGTACTATTTATTATTCTGCAGAAGGAACACAACAATAAGATAACTACTAATGGCATATCACTATACCCATAGATCAGTGCCTTGCTCAACTCTCATGAGAGAAGTTTCTGAAGTTGTTTTCTTGCTATAGATGGGAATTAACACAGAAATCCATAAATATACAATGTGTAGAGACTGAGACACTTTGGTGCACTCAGTCCTGAATGGGATGTCTTTATCAAATCTCTCCCCCTTCAAAGCTCAAAGATTTATGTTAGAAGGAGGCAGAAAGATTTTAAGAGCCAAAGGTAGAGGGTAATTCCAAGTATGTAAACAGTGTTTTCTAGACACAACAGGGCTGATACATATATGAACTCACAAAGACTCTTGACAGCACGCATAAGACCTGCACAAGTACAAAACAGACAAAATACTAACATAGGGAAAAAGAAGTTGACACAAAGTCCTACTCCTAGCCAAGAAGTTATTTGCAATTCATTTCTGCTAGCAAAGGGAACAATTAGTTTTCTCCATTGTAATGTGATTGGATTTATCAACCAGACTCCAGGGCAGGCCCAATGCCCAGGTATAGCTGGCCAACATAAAACATATTCCCATCACCAGAAGAACACAGTTCACAGAAACAACCAAGCAGGACTCATTGGGGCTCATAGAGACTGAAGTGTCAACCACAGAGCCTGCATGGGTGTACACCAGGCCCTCTTCATACCTGCTGTAGTTTTTATAGTTTGAGGTTTTGTTGGACTTTTAACAATGGGAGTAGGTGTATCTCTTTTTCCTGCTCTTGGGACCCTTTTCTTCCTACTGGGTTGCCTCATCCAGCCTTGATATGAGGGTTTGTGCCTAGTCTTATTGAATTTTGTTGTACTGAATTGATATCACTGGGGGAAAAAAAACCAGACTCCATTATACAGCTTATGCAGAAATCATCTTTCTGACTATCAACAGATATATGTGTGCCCAGAAGATGAAATATATTCATGAGATAAACATAAAAGCAGTGGGGGAAACACCCATAGCTATTTTTAGGGAAGAAATGTAGTGGCACATGAGAAAATTACAGATAGAAGCAACCGGTCCACAGACAGTGTTTTTTGCTCTGTTTTGGCTCTTTTTTTTTTTAATATCTTATTTTGATTTTCTTCCCTTTCTTTTCTTTTCTTTTTTTTTTTTTTTTGAGAGAGAGCATGAAATTGGGTGGGAAGGGAAACATGAATGATCTGGAAGGAGCTGGAGGAATAGAGAAAATATGATAAAAATACAATGAATGAAATAAAATTCCTAAAAAGCAGCCCTAAAATTTGCATAGGAAGAATATTCAACTGTAAAAGTGCTGAGAGTTGCTGATAGCACTGGCTTTACCAGAGACCACGAGAATATACAGTACATGACAACTGAGAGTTCAAGTGTCAACCTACCAGGTGAATAATTCTCTGATGGAGGAATCTCGTTAAGTAAGGCTTATAGGACCACAGACTCTGGACCGGTTGCTTCTGTCTGTAATTTTCTCATGTGCCACTTCATTTCTTCCCTAAGAATAGCTATGGGTATTTTCCCCACTGCTTTTGCGTTTATCTTGTGAATATATTTCACCTACTGGGCACACATATACCTGTAGATTGTCAAAAAGATATTTCCATATAAGCTGTATAATTTTGATGAACAGAAATAATACTAGAACATTTTTCATAGCTCAGACTGATGTAGGAAAATGACAATATTCTCAGTTACAAAGACAGCTTTTTACACATTTGCTGATTTTAGACTTTAGAACAGATTCAAAATAGGCTAGTTGCCCCTGCAAAATATGCAAAAGGGCAAGTTTCCAGGTGTCTGTTTGTTGAACCAAAGTTAGGCTGATAACATAAAGACCTAACTCCCTGCAGCAATGGACTTTCTGCATGTATTCCTGGTCTTGGTTTGTGATGCAGGATTGAAGGTCCAGAAACTGGAGCTTGTTTAAGCCCTGAATTTCAATGTCACTCTCTGTCTGGGAGCCCTGACCACTGAGAGCTAAGTGCCTTTACTTTAAGTCTGGTCAGCGAGACCTCTCTACCCTAAGAGAAATTTTGCGACTTATCAGATGTTATTAGAATGGGTCGGACCCTGTATATGTAACTCATAATTGTCCAAAGTTAGGGGGCTGAAGGAGGTGCATGTAGAAAGATCTATGTAGACAGAGTTTTGCAAAGGGCTTTGTAAAGAGCTGTGTAGAGCTATGGAGAGAAAGCTATATAAAGAACTGTGCAGAGCTGTGTAGAGAGCTGCTGTGTAAAGAGTCGTGTACAGCTGTGTAGAAGACAGCTATGTACAAGATGAGTAGTCTAGAAGACAGAGCTGTGTAGAGAGATGGAGCAGTAGCTGTGTAAAGACGTGTAAGGAGAGGTATGTAAAAGAGAGACATGTAATGGAAAGATGTGTGTGTAGGAGAGAAGAAATGGAGCTGTTGAGGAAAGATGTATGGATAGAAGACAGCTATGTGTAAAAGAGGTGTATGGAAAATGTAGCTACATGGAGATGTTGAACACTTGTTTCGTTTTTGGCTGCTCAGCCCCAAAATAACCACTCAGAAACTGTATTAATTAAATCACTGCTTGGTCCATTAGCTTTAGCTTCTTATTGGCTAACTCTTAATTTAACCCATCTCCATTAATCTGTGCATCACCACGAGGTCAGGGCCTACTAGCAAAGTTTCAATATGTCAGTTTCTGACAGTGGCTCCATGGCTTTTCCTTCACTCTGCCTCCTTTCTCCCAGCATTCTGTTTAGTTCCCCGCCCCACCCTGTCTACCGAAGTTCTACCCTACCAACAGGCCAAGGCAGTTTCTGTATTCACCAATAATATTCACAGCACACAGAGGGAAATCCCACATCATGAAGACAGAGAGATTTCCAGAAAGAGATTTTCTCTTATTTTTGGTTTTTCGAGACAGGGTTTCTCTGTAGCTTTGGTGTCTGTCCTGTAACTTCCTTTGTAGACCAGGCTGGCCTCAAGCTCACAGAGATTCTCCTGTCTCTGTGTTCTGAGTGCTAGGATTAAAGGCATGAACCACCACCCGGCCAGAAAGAATTTTTTAAAGACAAAGCAAGAGGAAAGTTTCCATTAGAAAGCATGTGTTTCTTTCTTATTCCCCTCATATAGAAAAAGTCTAGCCCTTGCTGCATTTGTGGATTTTTTTTTTTTTGCACACCCTGGGCTGTTGGAGGCTGGTCCTCTAGGTAGCAGTATAAAAGAAAATGCAAAGTCGGGTTTCTAAATTATAATGCTTTCATGTATAAAGAACTACTTTTGAACATAATGTGTCCAGCATTATTCTCTACAAAGCATATCTACCTGTGAGGCAGGCAAACCTCAAAAAGCTTCTGTTTACAGGAAAGAAACAACTAAACAATGCATTGCTTTTACAAAGATAAGGTGAGACAATAAAATTAGAAGTATGGGGTGAATGTCTTCTCTAAGAACAACAGAGAAATCTCCTGAGATCTCAAGTTGGGATCCGAATGTTTACACAGAGAGAGAAGCATTTGAAGGAGAAGGTAAGGCAAAGTCTTTAGCATGATAGCAATGGATGAGACTGAGGGACAGAAAGCCAGCATAAACAGAGCAGAGAGAGTAAGTGTAGACTGGAGAGCTAGGATTAGAGTCAGGCAAAGCTTTTGGAGGTCAGAATAAGAACTTGTTTTTTAATAAAGATGTACTGGGAAATGCAGAACTTGAAAGGAGGGAAAATCTGAATGGTATTTTAAAAACACCTGCTGCTTTATGAAGAACAGAGGGAATAAGAGGTTGCAGCAAGAAAGCAATTCTAAGAGAAACTGTACTGTTTTATCTAAGGCTCATACTGAAAATAAAACCCATTATTTATTTGCATTTCCCTTAAGTTTCTCTGTAAAATACAATGTCAAAATATCACTAAAGTTCACAAATTTTACGATTTGTAATCTTAGACTGACCTAGTCATTTCATTTTAAAATTACTAATTTCTAATTTTGAATTCAATTGAATCCTTCAAAATAAAGTACTTGAAAGCATTAAACTAAGTGATTTGAATCACGTGACCTTTTGAATTAAGCTTCATTTATCTGATCAATGAGTCAAGAGGAATATGAACACAAGTAAAGCAAAGTACTAACAGTCTGTACTACCTATAAAGGAACTGCAAATTACAGAAGACTAAAAAGGCTTATAAATGATGTCCAAGTTTCCATTGAACAATTACCTATATTAATTGGTTAAAAAATGGCAGACTGGCAAAGGAAACAGAATGCACAATAGAACTTAGAACATTAAAAGCAAAACATAATAAAACAAAGAAAAAAATCCCTAACAACTAGAAACTAGAAACCAGAAAGGAATGTAGGATTTTCTTTGCTTCTGTGCATCAATTTTTATAACCTAATCAATAAAGGGAAATCCTAGAGGAATAAATATAGGTAATATCTTACACAAAACAATGCTCAAATACATGCTTTATCACTACAAAATTATCTTGCTCAATTTTGAAAATTTGCATTTTTTTAAAGAAAGAATGTATTATTTATCAGCATTACAAAATGTCATACTCAAAATGGATAGCATTTAATTGGTATCTACTAAAGGATATTATCTAGAACAGGGTCGAGTACAGCATTTTACAAGAGCTGGACAAACATCCTGGGTTTTATGAGTACAGCATGCTGTCTTTTGCAGACCATAAGCTCTGATACTGCAGAGTGAGAGCAGGACCCATAAAAACGTAAAAAAAATTGGCCACAGCTGAGTTACTACAAAGCTTTACCAACAGATATAAAAATCTAACTTTTTATAATTTTCATGTCCTGCAAAACTGTGATTTTTTTTTCTATACAGGGAAAAATGTAGGGCTGGGGCTAGAACTCAAGAATAGTGCTTGACTCACAAACATGAGGCCCTGATTTTAAACTTCAACATTGGAAAAAGAAAAAAAAAAAAAAGCAACAACTTAATCTCATTCTTATATTAGTTTCATAGTGCATGGTTTACATATGGCTCGTAGCTGCAAATTAAAATGTATTTCTTTCATTTTTAAACCAAGTATATTTTATTTAATTTTTAGATATGGATCCCCTGGCTGTCCAAGAACCTGCTATGCAGACCAGGCTTGCCTCACAGAGACCTGTCTGCCTCTGTCTCCAAAGTTTTGGGATTAGAAGGTGTGTGCCACCATGTTGGGCCAAAGATTTTTTTAAAAATATGTAATCCCTTTCAAATGAAAATGTTATTCTTAATTATTAAAACATACACTTCTAGTATGTAAGGTAACTAAAAATTAAGAAATTAAAAAGGTCTTCATCACCTTTTACTCATTAACCTAAAGGGAAAAGAAATAGGACAGTTAAGCGTAAACCTAAGTATCTTTAAATCTACATACCACAGATGCTCCTCTACCCGTCTGTGTACTTCCCAGCCATGGCATATTGATTGGAGTGCCAGGGTTGCTGTGTGTATATGGAGTTGAACCTTGGACAGCTGTTAAATCATCACGAGCATGTATCACCAAGAAATCTTCTGATCTACAAAGAAACATCAACTAGAATGAAAACATCAGTTCTTCATTTTTTTCTCCCTGGAGTCTGTCCTGGAACTTGCTCTATAAATCAGTCTGGCCTCAAACTCAGAGATTCACCTGCATCTACTTCCTGAGCGCTGGGATTAAAGGTGTGCATCACCACCTGGCTCTTTGTTTTTTTTTTTTTTTTTTTTTTTTTTTTTTTTTTTTTT
>NW_026067946.1:5461893-5573980 GCF_014885135.2 Alexandromys fortis
ATATAGTCCTACTATATCTAGGCTGAAGAAGATATCCATCCAAAGAGAATGGGTTCCTACAAAGCCAGTGCATGCAGTTGGGATGAATCCTGGTGCCGCTGCCTGGCATTTTAATTACTGAAGTAAAGATTTCCCAAGTTTCTAAGTAATGCAATTATTTAATAATTCCTATAAGTATTACAAGAAAGGTCAAGTGGTAACTAGTTCAGTCTTATAGACCACAAGGGTTCACTGTTTGATCTTTTTGGTATTTTGTTTCCCCCTCTAAACCATCCACTCAAAAGTCCAAAGGCCATTCTTAGTTCATAGACTAATAACAGTTGTTATCTTACCAGCCAGTTGTAGTTTACTGACTTCTGATCTAAAATAACCTTCCATTTAATAAAGAGAAACTGGAGTCCCAGAAAGGATGGTAACTCAACCAAGTCAGTAATTAATTTTAGTAGTTGAATAAATATATTCAAGTGAGGAATATATTACAGGAAGGACACATTTTGACATTCTGTTTATTCTAGAAAAGGCACATACGTATGTATAACACCTTTGAATTCAGAAGAGAACACTTATAATCAACACTTATAATCAATATTTACCAAAATTAATTAGTTGGAAAGCTCAAAATATTAATTTATCTTATTTTACTTAACTTTAATCTCTAAAATAGATTACTAAGAAATGTTTAAAATCTCATTATGAAATGCAGAAATCATTATTTTGAAATTAGCATATAACAAATTTAGATAAAAATATCACCAATGGCTGCTCATTGATTTAAAATAATCAATTTATTTTAAAAAATGGCCTCCAGAATAATTTTAATTGTAAGGTAATTATAGAGACTTATGCAATAACAAAGCCTATATACCCTAATATAAGCAAACATTATAAATACTATATATATACATACACACATATATATGTACAAAAGACAAATATAGTCAATCTAAAATGTAACAATTAGTCAAACTAAAATGTAATCTAAAATGTAAACATAAAACAATTTCAGTGTTTGATAACCAAACATTCTGGGTTGAAGTTCTAATTCTAAGGCAAGTATTTGCTCTGGCCGATTTCTGTACTTTTTAAAATGAAAACTCGATTTGTCCATTTATATTCCTGGTATCTAAAGCACACCAAGGGGCTACTCCAGTGCTTGTGGATTATCAACAAAGTACACCAAGAGATCACCTCTGGGTCTAAAGAAACTGAAGGTACTAGAAGAGACACGACATTTTCACAGAACAAAAGAATCTACAGGTGATAGCCCAAGGAACATGCTGGTTTCATGTGGAGAGCTTTCCCCAACTTTACCATGGAAAGAAAGTGAAAATAAATTAATTTCAAAAAAACCTTTCTCAATACGGGAATAAATTCTTATCCTCTCATTCAAAACAATGTTTCTCAACAGCATGGTATCAAAATTGCCTCCTTGATATTCAACTGGGTGGTATTTTAAATATGAAGGTTCTGAACACCATGTCAAACACACAATCAAATCACACAGGGGTGAGCAAAGAAATAGAGCTTAGCATCTCAACAGTTTCTGGTAGAGTCTATGTGAGAATGACTATACAAGTAGGATTTTTTAAGATCTGCAAAACAGGTAGGTTCAGCTTATGAAAAGGCCTTAAAGGTTACAATAAAAATTCATTTGTCACATGAATGTTTAGAAGCCTTCAAATGATTCTGGAAATTCTGTTAGTAGCTGAAACATAAAGGATGTGAGAATGGCTATCAGAAAACCAGGTAAGACACTATAATGGCTCAAATGATAAATGAGGAAGACTGGATTAGGAAAGCAAATATTACGAGGTTAGAATGGGATAAATTATGCTTATGGGCTGTATTCTTTTAGCACGACTTAAGAGAAGCTGATTCTAGTTTTCAAGATTGATAAATGTTTGTTTTTTGTTTTTTCGAGACAGGGTTTCTCTGTGTAGCTTTGAAGCCTGTCTTGGCACCACTCTGTAGACCAAGACTGGCCTTGAACTCACAGAGATCTGCCTGTCTCTGCCTCTTAAGTGTAGGGATTAAAGGCATGTGTCACCACTGCCTGTCAGGAAGTCAACCATTTACTGAGAAAAGTGGAAAAAAAAAAAAAGGTCTTAGGTCAGGAGTAAGGAATGTATAGCCTTTAGTAATGAATTGGAACTGGTAATTTGAAATGTACCAGCACACAGATATAATACTTAAACTATAAGAGCAACCAAAAAGGAAAGTTAGAACAGAACTGAGTTCTTAGCACATGCATTCTCAAGGACAGATAAAACTGAGGTCTGGTTATAAGTTCTTAGTGAACTGGCTAACACACACACACACACACACACACACACACACACAAACCCCTTGGGGTTATAGAAATTGAGTTAAAAAACATTAGGAAGCTGGAGAGATGGCTCAGTGGTTAAGAGCATTGCCTGCTCTTCCAAAGGTCATGAGTTCAATTCCTGGCAACCACATGGTGGCTCACAACCATCTGTAATGAGATCTGCTGCCCTCTTCTGGTCTGCAGACACACAGAGACAGAATATTGTATACATAATAAATAAATAAATATTAAAAAAAAACATTAGGAAATAGCCAGGGATCAATAGTATCAAAGGATACTGAAAGTTGAAATGAAGAAGACAGAAATTGGCAACTGAATTTAGCTTGCTTTAAAGCCAGTTATGTCAAGTACAATCTGAGTTGAATGGGCTAAAGGCAGTACCTAACTATGTAAGGTTCTGACATCTCGTGACTAGAGAGGGAACTTCAGGGACATAAAGGACTGAAATTTTCTTTCTGAATTAAGACAGTTTGGTCATGATGTTTGCAGTAGGAAAACAGGGAAATGGCAATTTCATGGAAGAAAGTATGTCAACAGGTTAATAGAAATTAAATCTACAATAAACTATTATGATTGCTAAAATTTAAAAGCCTTTGATGTCGTATGTTAGAATGAAAGGTAATTGAGATTTTAAACACTGCTGGTAAGAACATAAAATGGTATAATTACCCAAGAAAACACTTAATTTCCTAAAAAGTTAAAACATATACCAAGATTACACACTTGCATCAATCTCTAGTACTGCAAAAATCTACGCCTAGTATGTAATTTAGCCGTCTCTCCTAGGCATTTACATAAGAGAAATGAAAGCCTATATTCAAAGACCCTTATGCATAAATTTTCAAGGCAGCCATATTTGAAACTGCTCCAATATAATGCAATTCGCTCAAATCACTAGGGAAAAAAGATGAACAGATTATGACACAGCTGGATAATATAATGAGCAATCAGCAATAAGAAGTCATGAACTATCAAAATACACAACATTGAGAAATCTCAAAATAATTATCTAAGTAAAAAGACACAGGTTAAAACGAAAATACAAATCCAGGCATGGGGGCTTATGCCTGCAATCTTCAGCACCTCAGAGGCAGGAGGCGTGAGGTCAGCGGGGGCTACATAGTTAGTTCCTGGCTGGCCTAGTCTTCAGAGATTCTGTCTTAAATACAACAGCAAAAATAAAATAATAAAATGACATACGATAGCATCCGAATATAATTCCTGAAGATGAAAATAAATCTAAACATTTGTAGCTACTTGGGGAAAGAAAAGGAGAGAGATGAGAAGGAAGAAAACGAGAAAGTCTAAAATGTGAGAGTTGATGTGTATAACTACCATCTTGAAGGTGGTGATGATTATCCTGAACAAGCTAGATTATTTAAATGTAGTTACTTAAGTTCACAAAATAATGGTTTTAGTTTTTAAAGCATCACATGGTTTCTTCATAATATTTTTACACATGTATTATACTTTGTTCTAATTTGTCTTCCTTTCCTACTATCCTCCTCTTTCCCTTCTGCCTCTCCTATGTTTCTTTCCTCTCTGCATGTCACGGATACTCCCATCATCCTTTGTTTTATAGTTATTTCCTCATGAAGCATTCCATCCTAGACAAAAGGAAGGACACTGTTGAAAATTTAAAGAAACTAACAAAACTTAGAAGGCTCAGGAAACTAATGAAATTTACAAGGCTCAAGAAACTAAAGAGTTGGGGGGCTGGAGAGATGGCTCAGAGGTTAAGAGCACTGACTGCTCTTCCAAAGGTTCTGAGTTCAATTCCCAGCAACCACATGGTGGCTCACAACCATCTGTAATGAGATCTGGTGCCCTCTTCTGGCATGTAAGCATACATGGAAGGAATGTTGTATACATAGTAAATAAATATTTTTAAAAAAAAAAAGAAACTAAAGAGTTACAAGGTTCACAAGGTCCCTCCTTCAAAAAAAAGGCTGTTTGTAGGGACGATTGCAAATTGGGCCAGGAGCTCCAGAGAGGCAGGTTTTGTGAAAGTCACCATGTAAGGAACACTTTTCAGTGATGTAGCTGCTTTGGAGTTGTACATGCTCAAGCACACAACCCTAACAAACTCAGTTTCACTAAGGCAGACTGGATAGAAGCTGTTTCTCCCGGCTGCCATGAGATCCTCTCTGGGGTAAATAGGTTTATTCAGTCACATAAACACACCCCTTTCCCTCTTTTCCTTTTCGTTTAAAATGTTTGCCTCTCCTCTCACAATCCCCTTTCTGGTTTTATAATCTATGTAACACACACACACATACACTTACATACAGACAGGTTCATGTAAAGAAACATGATATTTATCTAGTCTGGCTTACTTTGCTTAAAATAATGATTTCTAGTGT
Source organism: Alexandromys fortis (assembly GCF_014885135.2). Taxonomy (NCBI): domain Eukaryota; kingdom Metazoa; phylum Chordata; class Mammalia; order Rodentia; family Cricetidae; genus Alexandromys; species Alexandromys fortis. Next base: position 5,466,586 of record NW_026067946.1, read on the forward strand.
CATCCATTTTTCTGTGTCATGATTTTGTTTTTCTTCATAACATTTCATTGTGTACATGTACCGCATTATCAATCCATCTATTGTCAGATACCTACGCTGGCTCCATTTCCTAGCTATTGTGAATAGTGTAACAACAAACAAGGATGTGCCTCTGGGGTGTGTTGACTTAGCCCAGAAGTGGGTCTAGAGGAATTCTATTTTTAGTTTTCTGAGGAACCTCCATATTAATTTCCATAGTGGCTGTACCAGTTTATACTCCTACAGCAGTGAATAGGGCTCCTCTCTGCCTGTATCCTTGTCAACATTTGTTATGCTTCATATTCTCGACGGTGGCCATTCAAATTGGGATGAGATATAATTTCAAAATAGCTTTAATTTATATTCTCCTGTTAATAATTATATTCTCCTGTTAAAATTAAGAATAGTTTTTCAAATTTTTTTTGGCCATTTGCATTTCTTGCATAAAGATGTTTCCTAAGTATAGCTAAAATAGTTAAGATGGTAACCAATGACTATAGTTTCATGAAGCATGGACAAGTCTTTAGACATATGTCAAGAAAACAAATATTTTATATAAATAGTATCAAAAGAAAAATATTTGAAAAATATTTTTTCAATTTCCAATAATAAATACATTATTTAGTATAATTATCCAAGCAAAGAAAATTGTTACCTAAAAAAAATTTGTTGTATTCTCTCAACACAAAAATTAAAAAATTCAAAGTATACAAACATCTATCAGTTTTAGATATAATATATGCGTTATATCAAGTCAGTTTTTTATTAATTGCATAGGATTAGTCTATTTCACTAATTCTCTTGGGAAACAATAAGAATTAATGTCCTTAAAAATATCTTCTGAGAAAAAATTTCCCCCTAAAAATTATCAATGCAAGATTGTCTTAAAATTTCTCAGTCATATAATTTAGATCGGATGAGTTAAATATCAACATAATGTTGTAGCCACAGAAATTCTATGAGTCATTTATGTTTATACAAATTCTTCTTTTTTTCTTTTTTTTTGGTTTTTTGAGACAGGGTTTCTCTGTGGCTTTGGAGCCTGTCCTGGAACTAGCTCTGTAGACCAGGCTAGTCTCGAACTCACAGAGATCCGCCTGCCTCTGCCTCCCCAGTGCTGGGATTAAAGGCGTGCGCCACCATCCCCCGGCTGTTTATACAAATTCTTCTGTGCTCTGCTTTACTTCTTAGGCACTTACTTAGGCACTTACTACACACAAGAATGCATGTTACATGCTATTTTGAAGCAAAATAAATACTATATAATAGTAATTGCAATAATTTTCAAATAAGAGATAAATTTAACAACGCTATTACTATATTTTACACTTCTTGATGTAATTACATTCCCTAAACTTGAGAGGTATTTACTCAGATTACTCAGAAAAATCTGTAGCCAACAAAAGAAACATTCAACTCCCTTTTAAAATTGCATTCTTTTAATTACTAAAAGAGGACCAATTTTTATGATTGCAACAGCTAAATTGTTATGATGAAACAGCAAACTGAGCAGATACGCTTCATTCCACTGGAAACCAAGTTCAGTTGAAAACTAAAATGCAAATTTCTTTTTGTTCTGGTTAAGAATGCAATTTTTAATTTCAGTTGAATGACATTATGTACCTTATTGATGTTTGGCTCCTCCATCATAGAATTTTTGATGGTTTCATTGTTGTCCTCTAATAACTTCATTAAGAAAGAATAACCGCAAGTCAAAGAATAAAGATGAGATGTAAAATGTACAACACTGAAGTAATTTTTAAACTTATATTTGTAATCAAATTACTAAAAAAATAAGGAAATGATATCTTCTTAAATTTCATATATTTTAAAAGGAATGCATGTTGGAGAGGGCATGGTTAGGGAGTAGGATATTTTGAATGTGCAAAAATTCCTTATCTACAGCTATACATTTTATTATACTGCATGAACAATTATTTTTAATCATTTGTTTTATAATGCAGACATTAAAATAATTTTTTGTCTAAGGCACCTTATATGTCTAAATTTAGAATTTCAGTTGTCAACTGAAAATCAAAGTCAAACTATTGTCTTAATACTATCTTACTTCCATGATACATAATTCCTGCAGAAAATCTCCTTGGTAGAAAATTCAATTTTCTACCTTTCAAATTCTCTCCTACTGATGTTGCAAGGAGGCATACAGCCTTACACAAAGATGTCAAAAAGAAAAGTTGAGTCAGGACTTTTAAGTTCTCAGAAAATTAAATCCAACTTTTGTTGAGAGTGGCTTTGACAGCCTACCTACAATCATGTAAAATTAATTTACAAATGAGTACAACCATTTTGTAAGAAATGTTAGGTTTTTTTTTTTTTTAAAAAAAGGGGACAAATAAACTATGCTATGAGGGAAAAGTTCTGAGATACATGAGAATTTTAAGATACGATAAAGTCAGATAAAGAAATGATAAATTTTCATTTTCAATCACATAAAGGAATAAACAATGGCAGCATCAAAATATTCAGCATGCCATATATCAATCTTCTGAGTAACTAAATTCATAATGGCTTTAATGATCACTTTATTAAAGATAATATACAAAAGGCACTTTTATGACTACCCAAAACAGACTACTTAATTCCTAGTAAATAATTTTCTACCAACTCTATAAATTTAAGAATCTATTTAACTCTATCCAACCTAATTTTCTTATATTCCTCTACTAAAATCTTCCTATGAGTATCATGGTCAGTAATAAACTACAAGGCAATAACAAATTCTTACTGCCAAGTCCAGAATAGGAATTGAGTAGGAAATCTTCCATCCCATAAACCCAAGACCTTTTTCATTCAAAAATCGAGTCTTTTGAGACCTCATTTTCTCCTTAGTCCAGACTTGAATAAAAATCTGTGTCTACAGCAGAGAATGAGAAAACAAAGACAATGGAAGCCACCTGGCTCGGACCTTTATCTCTCCTTCCATCCTTCCACCCTTTCACCACCCCAGAAAAACAAGGTCTAGCTCACCTACCTAAATTTACACTTGTGCTAGCTTTTACGGCTTCCTGTAAATTATATAAAATGGGTACAGAGGGCATGGGGGAGCATTGGCCACCCCTGCCTCCATTTAGTCAAAGTGTAAATAAATTCATTTTCCTGTGAAACAAACAAAAATCCACAACAACAAAGTTCTCATAACTTTCAATGAATGTGTTAGTGTGTAAGTTCATTATAAAAACATTGCAAAGAGGCTCAACAGTCATTTTGCAGATTAAAAAATTCAGAAAAATATTTAGAGATGCTACGAAAACTGTTAATACTTATGTTCATATTTTTGTTTTAAAACTATAATAAAAAGCTTTCAGTTTTCCATTAAGGTATTATGAAGCTCCCAACAAAGAAAAGACTAAAACTCTGTTCCACATTCCTCTTTCAGAGTATGTACAGAATATAACACTTACTACTTACTTGTGGGCTCAGAACAAAATGAAAGTACAGGACATTTGTTAAAAATTTAAAAATGTCAATAGTATATTAGACAAATATTAAACCAATTGCAACTCTACACCAATAAACTAAGACAGATTAAATAAAAATGTGCAAGTTTACTCATTAACTGTTATCCTCATATGATACGGCATGGTTATACCACTCTATTTCTCTATGCTGAATCACTGAGTACATCAAATCTTCATATGCATGTTAAAAGGCACACTACAGAAAAAGGAGCAAGCAGAGTGAACTTTTAAAATCTAGAACAATGTAGCAGTATTCTTAAATATTACATAAGATGTTTAAGATAAAATATACCTTTCTACTAAGTCATATATTCTATTCACTGTTGACTATTCAGTCAACAAATTCACTATTAACTATATTTGTTCATTTTCTTGAATTGTTTTAGTGTTAACTCACACATTAAATTATAATCATATTTTACAGTTACATTACTAAGTAAATGGCATTCATATCTGCTTAGATTTCAATATATTATCAAGGCATTCACCTTTAAATACTTAGCAAACATGCTATAGTTTTTGTGGTATGATCACAGCAAATAGTAAATAACAACACATTCAATCATTTATTATAATTGGTACCAAGGGAGGGAGACATGGTGGAATCACATAATTGCAAAAAGTAAAAACATTTCAAAAAATTTTAGTATTTAAATTGAGAGTTATGTATAAAAATATCCTTTGACATTTGATGTTATCTTGTTTTTTTCTTGTCTATTGTGAAGCCCTTCTATTTTATTTTTCCAACCATATAGCTTTTTTCTCTTCTCCTACTTCAAAACCAGTCTTTGGACCATGTTCTGTCATTTATAGACTCTGTTAATGATTCCAGAGAAGTAACTGGCTAACTATAACTGTGTCTACTGTTTAGGTTCACTTGATAATTTTTAGATACAAATCATTTATATTCAGAAGGCAAGATCTTCATGCTAACCAATATTTTTTTAGTAGCACTGGACTAATGATACCTCTCCCCAAACATACAAAACAAAACAAAAAACCCAATCCACTGTAAAGATATCGAGGTATAACTTAGCTATTTCAGTTTAATTATAAACTAGCTTGGATTTGTAAAATTGCCTTTATTTGTATGTAATTTCCAGAAGAAAAGAATACACATATTCAGAAAGTTTCCAATAGGTAAACCCAGTTTCAACTATTTCTAAGACTGACTTCTCTTAACTATCATATGAAAATCAAAGGAAATGTTTCCTAAGAAAAAGGTCATTATAAAGCAAAACACAGCATGCAAATATCAGAATCTTAACTCAATATCTACTTCAAAAAAAAGTTCCAATAACATTAATTAAACTGATGTGTGAAATGTTGTCCCTTCCTTTTTAACACATCTTTATAAACATTGTTATACCAAATGGATTTTTTTTTTAAAAAAATACGCAACTTCAATTTTTTTAATGGTTACAAAAAATATGAAACACTCATAATAAAATAGTAGAGAGTTTTAACATCTACAAACCTCATTTAGACATCGTTTCTTTGTGAATATATTTCTGATAAAAGTTTCTTGTATTTCTTCCTGTTTCACCAAGTACTGCCATAGTCTCTTCACAGACAGTGCCAAATGATTCTTGGATCTATAGGTACAGCAGATTTAATTACCTCAGACTTGACATTTCCATAGCACTCTACCACAGTTTACTATAATAAATTAGATTGCACCTCATGATCTAGGAAAGCACCCAAAGAGCTTTTCCAGAGTCACTGACTACTATCTTAGGGTTAGTGGACAGTGTGGTTCCCATGACTCCATCACTTTGGTGGGAAAGCAGAAAAGGTGAACATCCCTAATCTGAATGCTCCAAAATCTACAATTTTTTTCTGGTTTTTGATTTTGTTTTGTGTTTTTGAGATAGGTTCTCATGTAATTATGGTTGAACTGGAACTATGTAGACCAGGCTGACCTCAAATTCACAAAAACCTATCTACTTTTGTGTCTGCTTTCCTAGTGCTGAAATTAAAGGCATGTACCATATACTTGGCTAAATTTGAATACCTTTTAAGTGACGACAGGACACCCAAAATGTTTTAGGTTTTAAAACATTTTAGATTCTGAACTAGAGATACTTATTCAACCAGTAAAATCTTATTCTCATCTGCAAATGATATTTATGGCTGAGCTAATAAAATGTTATTGACAAAGGCAAGAATAGGTATGACCATAATTTCCTAACCTTTAAATCAGGGTCATGGGTGTTAGCAAGAAAACAAAACAAAACAAAAAGTGGTGCTTACTAGAAGATAACTAGAAGCAGAATTCCTTAATGTGTTTGCTGTGGATACAATAGTCTATAACTTTCTTGTTACTGGCCAAAATTGGTTTAAGAGCGCTACAAGAACATAAATGAACACTAAAAAAAACTAAACATACTGTTCAGTTAAGTAAAAATGTATTTGGGGCAAGACTTTCTAGATAAAGCAAGTATTGTATAAACTGTTTTCTCTTCATGCATAGTACAACAGTTGCTGAATAGCTATTATTCTTTTGCAGAGCAGGAGTTAATAAAAGCACATTCTTCAACCTGTATCTACTACTTCAGCCTTATCTGTTCCATATTTTCAAAAACTCAAGTTTTTGAAACCCACTGTTATACATTCTTAGTGGTTGCCTTTACTCTGCAATGTCAGAGTTACCTAGTAATGACACTGCATCCTAAAAAGCCTAGAACAATTACTATCAGAACCTTCAACAGAAATGCTTGGTGACCTTTGATATCTGTCTTATAATAAAGACACATCTGCTCCTAGAACTGAATGTTAAGCATGTACCCAAAGTATTTATTCCTCTAAATGTTCCCAAGGACAACCTGGTTCTGCAAAACTTCTTAAAAAATGAAACAAACAAACAAAAAAAAAACCCACACTACCAACAACAACAAACAATATCCATGGTAAAACCTACTTGAAAGGAGTGTTTGTAGGTTCTAGTAAAGCTTTGTGACGGAGTATTGCAGGACCTGCAGACACACTCTCTTCACAAGTGTGACTGGAGATATAATTTTGAGGAGGTCCACCATGGATTTCAAGTCGTCGGAGAAGTACTTGTTCCCAACACTGGAGAGTTTTTAGGACTGCATGACAAAGAGGTGAACTGACTGGTAGTTCTGAAAAAGTAATACACAAGTGGTCCATGGTTATATTCTACAGTAAAATGCTTATGAGAAAACAATGGATACTAATGAAATTTAGTAGGGATATGTGGGCAATGAATCTGGTATTTTTGAAGATAAAGTGACATAAATCTTTACAACTATTCCAATATTACTGTTTTGGAATTTAATTTCATATGAAAATTATGCTTGAAGATTATATGAAAATGTTTATGGAAGAAAAATTAATTGCTTTAATGTCTGTAACAGGCCTGAAAGCCATCTGACATTTTTGTTTAGAAAATGAAAATAATAAAGTTTAAAAAGTTCAACGATCCTTTTACCATGAAATGAAATACTACTTCAGCTATACTACTTCATAGTCTTGGGTAGCAATCCTAACTACTTTTATCTGCCCACATCTGGTAACAGTCTTAATTTTCAATTCTGAAAATTACCTACTTATTTATTATAGTGGAATGAATATAAACTTATCATTCCAACAGTCATACATTTTTTCCATTAGTTGGTATTTTATTATTTACTTTAGTGTATGAATAAACACGGTTCACAACTGAAGTGTCTTTTATAAGAGTACCCTTCTTTATTTCATATACAGCACTCTCCTACTTTGGAACTCATCACTGTGTTTCAAGGTTTATAGGTCTTGTATTAAGTCCCAGGTACAGACATAGTCTAATATAATAATATCAGGCTCGGGGCCTTTGATTTCTCAAACATTTCCCTCCTCAGCAAGTAACAGTATGATAGAAAAATTTAAAAATAGTTTATACCTGAAATAAATGTATATTTTACTACAAAAACTCATTATACCTTTTCTTTATTTAAAATATACACACAGACTAACAATTAGCACTGATTCATATTAAGGTGTTTATTACCTGCAAGATCATGACCTGCAAAGGGATAGAAATTCTTCAAATTGCTGAGCACCAACTGGACCATAGCCAATCGCATCAATGACCAACTAAAAATAAAAGTTTCTCTGTTTAAACATTTGTACAGGGATCTAGAAAACGATGTCACTCCTTAACATAACTATTTCCCTACAAGGAATTAGCCCAAAGATATACTTTTGTAAAACCAAAATAATATAATTAGTTATTCATGTCAGCATTATCTAAAACAACAGTTAAAAAAAAAACTAAATGTCTGTCAGGAAAGTAGGGGCTAGATAACAATAATTTTGTAGATTGAAATTTAAAATAATAGTAAAAATGAAATATTACTAAGTGAAATATTAATATTGCTAAAACTAAGTATCAATAGTAATAAAAAGCTAGCTTAGGGGCATCGTGTGTATACTGTCATCAATTTAAGAAAGCAGGGGAAATAATACAGATGTCCTTTATTTCTGTAATCAGAAGGATATAGGAATGAATAAAAATGGCTACCTTCACAAGTGCCAGGGAAAACATAGCATAAATGAGAAACATGAGGCTTCTGACTTTACATTTCTAGATAGTTAAAATTATTTCTGCTTCTCTTTAATTTTAAATATATCATATTTATATATATCTTACCATACTGACTTTAAATCATGAACTGTGCAAAATATGCACAACATAAAGTCTAGCATTTTAGCATTCTTGAAAATAGCACACTGACTGTTTTGGAACTATCAGCATCATCATTCTCTACAACTTTCCACAGAACTGCTAAAAAAAAACTATGCATTTTTCACTCCTCTAGTGACTATCAATTTGTTTAATGCATTTAGTAAAGTAGAACACACACAATTTACTTTGTTTTGACTCTTTGTATAATGTCCTCAAGATTCATCCATGTATCATGATTCAGAATTCCCTTCCTTTGTAAAATATAGTAATTTTCTGATTACGTACATAATACATTTTGCTTACTGAGTCACCCAACAAGACACTTGGATTTCTTCCTACTACTGCCCATTATGAAGTTGTCAATTGGATGTACAAACACGTTTGAGTTCCTACATTCAACTCTTTTGGTATATGCTCAAAGTAGAATCACCAAATTATACAATAGTTGTACTTTTAAGTTTTAAAGAAACTATTTTATCATTTTCCAAAGTGGCTGCACCATTTTATAGTCCAACCAAAAGAACACAAAGGTTCTAAATTCTCTCTATCTGGGTCAATACTGTCATTTTGTTATTTTTGTAGCAGCCACACTAATGGGAATGCGATAACATCCCACTGTGGTTTTCATTAACATTTCCCTAATAATCAGAGTATTTTTCCAGTGTTTATCAGCCACTTACATGTCCTCTTTAGAGAAACACCTCAAACTATTTGGCCTCCTTCTCCTGACTCTTGCTTTTTTCCAATACTGAGAATTAAACCTGGGCCTTCACAGATGTAAGACAAACAACTGTGCTACAAGTGACCTACATTTCCACTTCTGACCAGATTTTAAATGTTTTTTTTTAATTGTTGGATTATATAATTTGGATTCTGAGCCATACATATATTTATATATTCAAAAAGTAAACTAAAGTCAACAGAGAAAAAAAAAGTAAGCAAAATCTTAGTTTTCCAATAGTTATTGTCCAAAAATCTACTTCTTTTCAAACTTTTATTAACCCATCATTAGCATGCCATGTCTTAATAAAATATATTGCTGCTCCAATGTAAATAACATATGAATAAGACCACTCAAAAATATAAAGCCAACAGTGAACCATTCAAATTGATGTTGAGAATAGTGAACACTTAAGGCATTTTTTTTTTTTAAATCACAAAAGAACTGGAGAGATGGTTCAGAGGTTACGAGCACTGACTGATCCTCCAGAGGTGCAGAGTTAAATTCCCAGCAACCACAAGGTGGCTAGCAATCATCTGTAATGAGATCTGGTGCCTTCTTCTGGCATCCAGGTATATATCCAGGCAGAACACTATATTCATAATAAATAAACAGATCTTAAAAAAATAAGGATATCTTATATAATTAGAGGTCTACTAAACAGCCATTTGATATTTTTGATTGAAATTGTAAGATTTATATGCGTGAAAAAATTAAAGCATAATATGAAAAGATTTGTGTGATGTACTATAAATGATGTTTTATCAAGGGATAATCAAACATTAATTGAAAATTTATTGCAGAAAAAAGGAATTTAAAATTTTCAACTAGATAAATAGTATATAACAATTCAAAAAATTATTAATTAGATGTTACTTTTAAAAATATTATTTATATAGACCAAGTTGATGTTTTTAAAGAAGCTTAACACACAGTATTTCATACCTGAATGAATTTGAATTAGAATGTTCCTGGAGATGGAGATCAGAAGGTAAAGTACCGTTAACATTATCATCTTCATCATCATCCTCATCACTTTCTTGACTCTCCTCAGAATCATACTCTACTCTACTTTGGGAAGGAGGTAGAAAAGGCTGAAATAAAAATTATATACCTTATCATTCAAATATTTGATTTAATCCATATAATCATATAATTCATCCCATTTGTGGATATTTCACTATAAGCACAATAACTATTATTTACCACACTGTGTTTTTGATATAATTTTATATATTCACCCAGTTAACAAAAAAATTTATTTTTAAAACAATGTTATTTGCATACTAAAGCCAGTTCCCTTTCTCTCTCATCTTTCTCCCTTCCCCATCCTCTTGCTACCCTGCCCCCATCCATTCCTCAAAAGGGTGAGGACTCTCATGAGGAGTCAGCAAGTCTGTCACATCACTTGAGGTGGAACCAAGGCCCTTCCCCATATCTAGGCTGAGCAAGGGATCCCTCCATAGGGAATGGGCTGAGAAGAGCCACTTCACACACTAGGGATACATTCTGGTTCCACTGCTAGTGGCCCCACAAACTGCCTAAGCCACACAACTGTCACCCACATCAGAGAGCCTCATTCATTCTTATGCAGGTTCTTCAGCTGTCAGTCCCACTAGCTTGGGGACTGTTTTTGTTACTGTGGGTTTTCCCATCATGGTGTTGGCCCTTCTGCTTGTAATATTGCTCCTCCCTCTGTATGGCTGGACTCCAGGAGTTTGGCCCAGTGCTTAGCTCTGCAACTGCTTCCATTAGATACTGAATGAAGGTTCTATGATGACCATTAAGGTAGTCATCAATCTGATTACAGAGGAAGGGCATTTAAGGTACCCTCTCCATTATTGCTTAGATTCTTAATTGGTTTCCTGCTAATCCCATAATAGCTCCCTTTTTAAAGATTATTTCTCTCCTTGCTCTCCCTCTCTGTCCTTCACCCAATTTGATCTTGCCAATCCCTCATAATCTCTTCCTCGCCCACCCTCCCCAGTCCCCCCCTACTGCCATGTTACTAAAGAGATCTTGTCTACTTGCCTTTCCGGGGGTGGGGGGGTGCGGGAGTGGAGTTGTGGGCTGTAGGCAGGTTATCCTTTGCTTTATGTCTAATATCCACTTATGAGTTAGTACATACAATGTCTGTCTTTCTGTGTCTGGGTGACCTCAGCAATAAAAAATTTCTTAAGAATGTCACCCAAAAGTCTACTTGAGATATATCTAATATCTACACAATCGTCCCCTCCCCTACCCCTTTGAAAAGGTCTCACTATGAAGCATAGGCTAGTCTTTGCCTTGTGGTCATCCTTCTTTAACCTCTCTCTCAAGCGTTAGGCATTTGATAGCATCAACTGGCTTGACACAAGAATGTTTAAAAGAATTACATCCAATGCCATCTAACACTTTTACATTTTTGGTAGTAAAGTTAAGCAAGTAAGTAAAAAATTAAGTAAAATTCAAGAAAAAAATGTATTAAGTGTTACCAAGGGGGGGGGGATTAAGATGGAGAAATGTAAAAGCTGACCATAGAAGGCCTCTATGAAAAGTAGCATTTAAGTAAAACCTAAAGGAGAAAAAATAACCAGCCTAGAAACAATAATGGGGCTAAGGAAACCTGTCTAATAATTCCATAAAGAGAAAAAGCAATTTTCCAAAAGCATTATAATCACTCACTTGTTCCCATTTGACTATATGAACATTGTTCTGTGTATCAATGTTTTATTACCTTGGCTATGAAGTAGTCCCAGATACTTAGCTCAGGTGGGATAAACTTCTCTTTTACTGCCAGTGAATCCTGATTTACTGAGGAAGAGGTTATGGGGGCAGATTCTCTGCAAGATACTTTTGATGGACTAGAATGTTTGTTTTGTTTTTCTCCTTCAACTAATAAAGAAACAAAGAGAATAAATTATTAAAGTACTATGTCCAACTGTAATCTTTACAAAAGATAAAGATAACTACAAACAACATACATAAACTAAAATATGATTATGAAAGTATAGAGCACTTGAAAAAGCAGGTATGAAAAGGAAGAAAAAAAATCACTCTGTATAGCAACTTTTCCTTTTACCTTAACTTGTCCACAATTATCTGAATGCTAACTTATATGTTGTATATAGTGTATAATAGATGTAATGTCTGACAACCAAAAAAAAAAAAATCACTCTACAATTTAGTTAGGATTATGATAGAAATTTCCTATATCCTTCTACTTCACGGTTTTTAAGGGGAAGAGGTTTATAGGAGAATCAACCAGGGATTTATGCACATTAAACACAGATTTTTTTATTGCCAGTAAGCTACCCCAATAAGCACTTTAAAAAATAGATAACATAATGTCAATGTTATATATATGAATTAAAAATAATACCACATTTCAGATTGTACAGTAACAAATGGTCTCATTATACATTTAAAATACAGTTTTATTAGAAAATATTTTTAATATTTTGACTTCCATAATTAAATTGCATTTATTACAACTTGAAAAATGGGTTAGAGATGAACTTTCTAGTTGTTAGAATTACGCAAAAGAGAAAACTCAGTATTTATTTTAGTTTCTAAAAACTTTAAAATTAGACAGTATTCTCTCAGGATTTACCCTATAAAACTAAAAATAATAAGTATACGAAAAGCAAAAATTATATGGGAGCTTGATTAAAAAGATTTTATGGTATCATTGATCAAAGCCAGGGCCTTGCACATGCCAAGCAATTATTGCATCACTGAGCTACATATCCACATGCCATAAAAAATATTTAATAAAAACTAAGTTATAAGACACATTATCAAATGTAGACAAACAGGGGTCTTATAGACATAGCATGACCTAATAGGCAAACAAAATAACACATTGAAAGTTAAGAAGTTAGCTTAACGTTTATTTTATCATTGTTCTTTGTGTATGTGGTGTGTGGTGTATGTATGAGGTGTACATGGTATTGTGTGCTGGGACTGCATGCACACATTTCTACATACACGTGGAAGCCAGAGTACAGCCTCACATGTTGTTTCTCAATAATGCCACCTACCTACCTGGTTATGTGAATCAGAGTCTGCTGCCAGCCTGGAATCACCAAGTAATTTAGCTGACTGGCGTGTAAGCCCCCGGATCCACCTGTCCTCCCCTCAACTTCCCCAGTGCTGGGATAGCAGGCATGTATCAATATGGCTGGCTTTTTTATGTGGATTCTAAAGACTGAACTCAGTCCTCACACTTCCATAGCAAGCACATTACTGAGTTACCTCTCCAGCCCGAGCTTACCATTTTAAAGCAGATATAACAGTATTTTGTAGCCAGATTTAAACACTACTTACTTAAGCTCTTAACACAATCAGCAGAACTATTTCATTTCCTCCTTTTCTACTGAAAGCCAACTTATCTTTGGGGTTCTTACAGAGAATGCCAGGAGTACATAAAATTATTCCCAAATGCAGGGGGAAAGGGTAAATTGTTTACTGATGACTTAAATAGTTAATGTTGAAGGAAATACAGATATGAAAAAGATATAGGACATTTAAAGTTTAATAAAAAAGTAATCCCAAATTCATTTCTGGTTTTAGCAAGGCAATTCAGGCTAAGTACTTAGTTTCTTATAGGGTACTTTAGATAAAAACCTACCTGAAATCTACAAATAAACTTCAGAGAATCCAAAAAGGGAAATAATAAAGAAGCAATGAATTAAATGAAGTTTTCTTCTTAAATAAATATTAATAATTTTCAAAAACTGACATGATACTATTCAGATATAACAACATTTGATTCTCAGGGTCCTTCTAAAATCATTACCTCATATACTACTTTGTAACTGTTCTGTAGTATTCATAAAAATAAATTTGCAAGCGGGACATGGTAACACAGCTTTAGTTTCAGATCTTTAGAGGTAGAGGCAGGCAGATCTATGAAGTTTAGGCTAGCATCATTTACAAAGTGAGTTCCAGACCAGCCAGGACTATATATATATAGTGAGATGCTGTCTTACAAAATAAATAAATTTATAAATATTTGAATTGGAAGTAGCATATTTTTCTCAAAATCCTATACCAAAGCAGATTCCTAGATAGTTGATGTGAAAATGATTCACTGAAAAATAGCAAGAAACTACCAAAGCTGTTATTGGTAAGAGAAGGGGAGAAAAGAAAGGGAAGAGCTAGAGAGAAGAAAAAGCAGGGTACAGAGGCAGAAAATAAGAAGTGGGGAGGGTGAAAGAAAGAGAGAAAAAGAGAGGAGAGGGAACATGGCTGGAGGAGAAAGAAGACAGTCTCTATAGTACTGTGAGCACATAAGCACACAGGTCTAATGCTGTGACTCATGTTCTGTAAGCAAGGTTTTATAATCAAAAGACCAATGGTCACTGTATTGGAATTCTAACTCTAAATTATTACAAAAGCCCCATGTTGGAAATATATTCAATCCATTTTGTTGTAGACTTGAAATGGCCAAAAAAAAAGGGGGGGGGGTGTCAGGCAAAAAAAGTTTACAGAAAGAAAATATGCTTAGTTTTAATAATCTTATTAAATATCTTTACCCACTGATGGCATCTGGATCAGGTAGACTTTTTCCTATTGCTTCTAGCTTTGTATATCAAAAGGAGCAGCTTTAATAATGAAATTAAAGGACTAATTATCTGTACAAAAAGTACATTTACATTTCATTCAAGCCCTCCTGGAAAGCTTCTTTTATCTCCCATTCTCACAAAAATGAGTGCTATTTAAACACAAAGGGAAACTTGATATGACATGGCCCTCACTAAAAACCTAAGACTAACAAACATGAATTAATTTCCTTCTAAAGTGAGTTGTTTTGATAGCTGGTTGTATTTTAGAAGTTCTTAACCAGTGATGAGTGTTTCCCATGCTCACCTGTGTTTAGTCACTGCCATTCAAACGTTATGCCTTTGCATCTTCTGGTAAAAAATGTTATTCTGCTAAAGGGATGATTGTAATAGTATGTGATAGTCACTAAGGAAACACTGAGCTTTCATACAAGTTCTATATATACAAATGATTTGGATTTTCTGATCTATATTTAGTATAAATAATAAAAGATCAGGGATAATTTTAAATGTCTTCAAAATATCTATCATTAGCAGTTTCAGAGAAAGATGATATAACAGGCTTACCAAAAGTAAAATACTCATTTTATGTTTCATTCTACAATTAGGAGATAAAATTTTCTGTAAATTTATTGAGAAGACAAAATTCACAAGTTTTTTTCTCACAAGATGCAAAATTCTAAAAATTATTTCTAAAAGAAGCAAAAATTTGGATTTCTAACTGTTTGCAAAAATAATAATTTTAAAAATTGCTCTTGCTAGTTTTCAACTTTAACAATTATCAGAAAATAAAAATACCACAAGTATACATAATTACTACAATTTAATTATAAATATCAAAATTTTCATGTGATGCAAAATTTACAAAGAGAAATTTCATTAACATTTAAGTTAGTAAGTTATTTAAATTATTAACTTTTTGATTAAGAATCCTAGGCTGTCCTTACTAGTCAAGGAACCACAGGGGCTACCTAAGAAAGCTAGCTGAGCATGAGCCAGGGAGCATCCCAGAAGCACAGTTCCTCCATGGCTTCTGCCTCCAGGTTCCTGCCTTGAACTTCTCTGAATGCCCAAGTTTCTTTTGGTCAGAGTGTTTTAGCAAAGCAACAAAAAACAAACTGTAACAGTCAGCAAAACAATTAGAACAAAGTATACGAGACATGCAGGAAAATAAAAACCTACAATTTAGTCCATGAGACCATTATTTCAAAACACTTGAGATGAGAATTTATATCAGAAGAAACACAAATACCAAACTTCAAATGCCTTTTCTAGCATGAAATTTGAAAACACTTTTTAGAGAACATATATTTAGGCATCCCAAAACAAGTATTTCATTTCCAATACACAGTATTTGAATGATTTCTTAGGAAAACAATATTTTACACTTCTCAATTTTCATTTGGCTAAATTTAAAAACTTAAAATACATACATTTTAATGCTGACTCAATTTGCACTGACTTTCTGAAATACATTATTTATCCTAGTGATGGTTAAAGCCATGGTTAAACTTGACAGCATCTGGAAGCACACAGGAGACTAGGCCTCTGGGCATGCCTGTGGGGTTACCTCATTGCTGACTGAGGTGCTATTATGGGTAGTGTCACTTCCTGGTTGGGGTCCTGGATTACTTAAGTAGAGAGAGGAAGTTGAGAGGCAGCAGGCATTCACTGTTCTTCACCTCCTAAATGCAGAAATGACATGACCAGGCTTCAAGCTCTTCCTGATTTGACTTTACAAAATGAGACTCTACCTTCAACTGGGAGCTAAAATAAACATTTCCTTAAGTAGCTTTTGCCTGGGTATTTTATTGTAGCAACAGGAAAAGAAATGAAGATAATCCCCTTGGTCAACAATGTACACTGAATGTTAATACAACCAAACTCTTGGGACATTGTGAGTATTATTTTGCAGCCATCCAAACACAAAGCACTGCTTATCTACACCTAAAATTCCTCACATTGCTGTGCTTTAAAAATACAATAATGTGTCTTAAAACCAAGATTTTAAGAGTTTCCTTTCACACTAACTGCTGTCATTCTGTTGTTTACCTTGACTGTGCTTTGGTTCTGAGTTTTCTGTTCAGAGGACTGGCTGTTTCTGACTGCCAGTACTCTGTTATCCACTGCTTCCCTTTCCCACTTCAGTCTCTCACTCCTCTCCCTTCACTTCTTTCCTCCATGTTTCCTTTCCAACTAGAGTAGTTTGGAACCAAGAGTCTTTCTCTTCATCAACTGATAAATCATGTAATTTACAGTTCCTGTAAGTCACATTATTCATAGCTCCTCTAAGCGTGCTTGGTATCCAAAACAGTTTCTAAGTTCTCAAAGACAGGTGAGCATAAGTTGGATGTTTACATCCAACCTTACCACAAGATAACTGTGTTTTAAATATTTTATTTGGCTGGCCTATACCCAATCCAAATGGATAAACATACAGATAATTTTTGGTTATTTGCTTATTTTTTATTATCTGAAAAAAATGGTTAGGATTATCATTTATCTTTACAACTACATAATGATATTTTTGCCTACAAGCAATAAATGTAAGTGTTTAAATAAGAATCAACCTGACCTTTGAGTAAGGCTCTTCATAAACATGTAGAACTGGGGCTCGTAATCTGGTTCATTGGTAGCAGTTTGCCTAACATAAACATGGTTCTGGGCTCAATTTTCAGTATCAAAGAAAAAGAAATAGTTGAAGCTAAGACCTGGCTAATAATATACTTTTCATCTTAAACCATGATAACATTGCTTACCAAAATTTATCCCTTAAATAAATTTATAAATTTAATTTATAAAATAAATTTAAATTTCACTTAAATATTTAAGCCTTAATGTTTTTAAAATATTAAAAATAAAGCAAAAATTAATTTACCAATTATCAATTTAATCATTAACTCCATGACCTATGAATCTATTTATGTTAAAGTTTGAAAATTTTTTTCTAGAACGCAGATATATGAAAAATATAGTCAAGGTAAATTTCATAGTTTTCTAATTGATGGAAAATATATCATGGGAAGTAACTTTAAAAAACTATTCTCAAAACTAAAATGTTTAATATTTTGATAAACAGATAAATTTCATATGTAAAGTAAATTTGAACTTAAATCTGCAATTTTAAGGAAAAGAAATGTTTTAATTCAGAACAAAAGGATTAGTGAGACAGTGGGCTTTAGTACAAGATAAGATGGTATGAAATCTGTGGGCAGCCACATCAGCACTGGACCTTTCAGAAGAGGAGCCAAAACTGTCTTAGCTTCTGAACTTCTTCAAAGAAAGGGTCACAGAAAGAAAAATGACAATTATCACTCTGATGGCATCTGTCATTTCACAAAACCTTTCCAGACATGTAATGGTAACTTTAGTTCTTAAAAGCAGAAGCTATAAAGTGTAACAAAAACCTTTGTATCTCAAAGGCTGTCAAAATATGACCTTTTTTTTTTAAGCTCTGGCTGTCCTGGATGGAACACACTATAATAGATAAGGCAGACCTTAAACTCAGAGATTTCTCTGTCTCTGTCTCCAAAGTGCTGGGATTGAAAGATGTGTACCATCTTATCTGGTTTACGACCTATTTTTATATCCTACATTTTACTGAAACATAGTCATATTTATTAATTTTTGTCTATTGCTGCTTTAGTGCTACAAGAGAAGACTGATACACCAAAAGGTCTCTGTACCCAAAATTGAACTCAGTTTGTTTTAAGTTGCATCCCCACCCGCACTCCCCAGCTGTTGAAGAGCAGAAAGAGTATGGATTAAAATGCAAGAGTGACAGAAATATGAACAGTTTCAATGTGAGGATAAAGTAAAAGCTAACCTACCAAGACTTTTGTTGTACAATTCTATGGGATCACAGCTTAGTGAAAAGTGTGTCAATATTGCTAAGAAGGACTATTAAGTATTTTAACAAGATAACGACTTTTTTCTTCTATTACAGAAGATTACTTAAAAAAAATCTAAAAGTATTTACTTATGAGGGTATGTATGGCCTTTAACAATAATGCTTTTAAAACTTTTTAAAATATTTATTTTATGTATAAGAGTGTTTCACTTGCATGCATGTCTGTGCATCAAATACATGCCTGGTGCCTATTAAGATCAGAAGAGAATGTTGGTTCCCTGGAACTGGAGCTACAAAGTTGTGAGCTTCCACAAGGGTGCTGGAATTCAAACCTGGGTATTCCACAAAAGCAAGTGTTCTTAACCGCTAAAGTATCTCTCCAGCCCTACAAGGATTTTTTTTTTAAATTATGAATCCAAATCTAATTATATTTTCTCGTCAAGTCGTTTGCCAACCATCTGACCTTCCAAATAATAAATCTTTAACCCTACAAATATATACAGGTAGGGGTCTAAGTACTTAAAGGCAATAGAGAAGAAGTAGATTAAAATTCAGAGATAATCTTTCTGGGCTTCACTTATAAATGTGATTTCTTTTAAAAGGGTTTCTCTTAAAAAGCATTTAAAATTGTTTTCCAATTTCTATTTGAAGATTCAAATTTACATATATTTTAATAATTTAAAAAAATTTAATGTTAGTATAGTAACAGGTTTCCCAGTATTATAAATTAAGTCCAAAATCTACTCCAAATAATCCACAAAACTGGAAAACCAATACTATCATGTTGTTAATAAATCACAAAAAAAAGTTTGGAAAACATCATGAAAATTATTTTCAAGTTGAACAAGTACGTTGTTTTAATTTTATTTAAATAGAATACATGTAGTTATAACATCAGAAATGAAAGGATACAATTACTTAAAATATTTACTTTTCATGGTATTAAAAACACTTAGAAATCCAAAAACTAATAGCCAGTAATAATATGCAAATCATAAAGCAGCCTCATGGGAAATGCTTTTTTGGTCATTTCAAGCCATATTGTGATTTCCTGGGATTAGCACTGGCAATTTTTTTCTTTTGGTTTTGTACACTTAAAGAGGTTAAAATTTAAGGGATAGAAAATATCCACAACCAAGTATTTGAAACTAGTATGGTATAGCAGAAAGAACTTTATAAAATGCTAATCATTGTTTTAAATAAAAAATATGGCTTGAGTAAAAGAAATTGTCAATTTTTCTTAAATGCCAAAACAAACTATCCCACTCTATGCAAGCCTGCGAGAACAACACAAAGCAAGCTAAAGAATAACGACCTATTTCTAGAGCTAAGATCTTGCCTTCAAGAGTGGGAGGGCTATGAGAACTGATGGCTGAAAGAGCTTTGGAAAAGCCCACACATTCCATGGAGAATACGACTACCTGGTGGGGGCTAGGCATAGCAAAGTGCCTTCCTGCCAAAGAAAGAAGAGAAAAATCTGTATTTGGAATAGAACAAATTCAAAGTGACAGAGTATTGCAAAAGAAATGAACATTTTAATAATAAGAAACAAATTCAAGTACATTAAATACCCTAGTCATCAATGCAGGAGTATGTTAAAGACTGAAAACTAGACCAGAAGCTTTACTATTTCATTTTCTTACATTATTATTTGCTGACTGTCTTGTATAACAGAAGCTTTCTGACACAAAATTAAAACATAATTACATCTAACAAAGCTATCCAGATGAATAAAGTTTCAGCTTTAAAAAAAAATGAGAGGAAGAAGAGATAAGAAAGGAAAAGGGGGAGGAAGAAGAGAGAGACAGGAAAAACTTACCAGATAAGCCTTTTGAGTGTGTCTGCACTCCTCCACCAAATACTGCAGACCACATATTTTCATTTAGGGGGTGGGCTACAATCCGAAACAGTTCATTACTAGAATGTGTTGCCAGCCCATGAATGAACAGACTAAGATACACTGCTGTGAGAATTTCACAAAGCAAGACTGTAAGTCCTGATTGGGCTTCTTCACCAGAAGAATTCAAAAGTTGTATTAGGCAATTTATTCCTAGGACCAAAAAAAAAAAAATCCTGCCATTAACAACAACAACAAAAACAACAACAACAACAAACTTTTAAAGTTAAAAATTAAACACTTCTTTTTACTTTTTGAGTTTTTGAAAAAATTTACTCCAATCAGCATTAAATAACCCCCTCTGGATTCATAACCAGTAGATTATTATGATTTAAGAGCAATTTCTGAAGTATCTGTGCAACTTAGATAAATTGAAAATTAAAACTTATGTCAAATCTCATAATTAAAACATTAGTAGCACAAATATTTTGATAAAATATTTCAAACTATTTAAGAAACAATTTAACAAAATGAGCTACTTTAATATAGCGATCAAAAAATACTTGTTTATTACTGTCTTGTGTAACAAGAGCTTTCTGTGACTAAATGAATTTGCGTTGAATTTGTAATGGTGTCAAATCTAGCAATATTTAACAATGATAATTGGCAAAATTAAACCAATCTGCTTTTTATCACTTAACAGTTCTAATAAGACGGAAAAAAACCTCATATATGTAAATTACTTATACCTGGCCATTGAGCTGGTGATGTGTTGGGAGTTACTGAGTCATCTAAACTTCCTGTTCTCAATGAATGTCGATGGGCAAGCAGTACTGTCTGATACACCATTCCAGTAAACTGATTTGTTTGAAATGAACTAAGAAAAGAAACAATATTTAAACCTAAGATAAATTCCATGTAATTCCATCCAACTTCAAAAGTACCTTAAACGGAAATTTTTGTTTAAGAATTATATTGCTTTTATGCCTAAGTTATAGGTTTTACGGCACTATACTGTTATTAATACACTATCCTCTAAAGTTGTAAACACACACATTCTAAATTAAAACAAATTTGACAAGTGTCTAGCATATTTTTTTAGTGAAAGATGAAAAGTACATTTTTAAAAAAGACATTTTGGGCAACAAGAAGCAAGCTTATATGTATGACTTTAAAACAAAGCTATTTCATTGAAAATGAGGTGAGTCTAGGCTCAATTTCATAGCTAATGGCTAGTCAACCCTCTATCTGGCACTGAACTAGGTAACTAAGCATATAGTAGAAATAGTTTCTATCCCCATAAAAGTTTTGCTATGATGGGGGAATCGGACAAAAATAATTTTATCATACTGCTATTGATAAAATTATATACATCACACTATGAAGGCAAAGGGGATAAGAATTACTATATATTTAAGAACTTACAGTAATTTAATGAGATTAAGTAAATAATAATAATAGTTTACCATAAACTATTTTAACATTATGATACCTAGCAGCAAAAAGAACTTATAAAAATCCTAGAAAGTAGTACTTCAGATGTTTCTATACTACATACTCAGTAAACAAATATAATATTTACACTTCAACAGACAGAGCCTTAAAAATGTTATACTTAGTGAATCTCACTAATCATAACATTTTCATATTTGTAAATAGATTCTTGGGCTTTATTTTCCAAATTTAAGATAGCAGAGTAATAACAAAAATTCCCTCAACTTGTAGAAATATTTATGATAAGAAGATAAAAACATGTTGATGAAAACAAACCAATATGCAATTACATAAATAAACTCAGGATCAGAGAAATAAAATTAAAGCTACCCTGGGAATACATAACCAGAGTGGTAAGTGGGGTTGTCCATGGACAATTTACAGAGATAAGATGAACTGACAACCAAAAACCAATATCGATGAGAGTTGATACCATTTAAGAGATAACAAACTCACCAAGACATCTCTACCCACAGAAGCAAACTTACTAAAGCAATTAAAAGGAATGTTATGCATAAAGAAGTTTTCTGAAGTCAAAACAAAGATAAAGTATAAAAATGGAAGACATAATTAAAAGAGATTGAGAAGGACATTACATACACAGTAAAATGGGAATCTCTTGATTTTCCCGCTACCCATGGATATACCGTAAACATCTATCAGTGGATTGGTTCCCTCTAAAAGAAAGTCAGAAACCAGTTGAGAATCCCCAGGCACTAGATAATTGAGAAAATATTTGTACCAAATAGGTAGGAAAAGCTATGACACAATTAGGTATGGAGTCACTTCGCGAAAAAATTGAGTAGGTAGGTATCTTCTTGTGAAGACAGGGAAATGGGAAGACCTCATGTTTCTTGAGAACTTTATTCATTAGTAGTGTTCACATCATATCTCTCTTCTTACTCAACTCTTTGTGTCCCTCCTATTCTTGCTAAAATTCATGACTTATTATTGCTATATGTACCCCCCCTTCTGTGTGTGTGTGTGTGTGTGTGTGTGTGTGTGTGTGTGTATGCCGACATACATACAATTCACTGAGTTCATTTAGAAATGCTTATATATTCATGTGGTTAGGGCTGGTAAGCTGGAAAAGGATAACCCACCAAGAGGTTTTTGTACCTGGCAAAAAACTCATTCTCCCTATCTCAGCAGTGACTGACTACTTTTTAACTCTTAGAGATGGGGCATATGAAATTTCCTCTCTCTATGCTGTTTAGGCAACCATACTGCTGAGATTTCATGTCTTCTTTCCTTTTCATGTCTAGAAGTCATTGTGCTGCAGCAGAAATCCTGGTTCTCTATCTCTTAAAAATCTTTCTGCCTCTTCTTGCATGATTTTCCTGAGCCTTATGTATAGAGTTTGGGTTATGATATATGTATCAACTGGAATTAGGCACCCCATGCTCAATTGTTATAAAACCTTGATTGATCAACTAAAGGAACAGAAAGAATTAGATGTAAAAGGCTACTCTAGTCTGAACAGGTACAAATGCACTACCAGGAAGTACTACTACCTAGAAGTAGGGACAGGACTTAAATAAAGTAAAACAACAGAGTTCCTCATCCTCTTAAACCACTGCTCCCACCACCAATTGACCTGGGGTTGACAAAAAGATCCCAGGCAAGAGTTACCGTGGCCTGGCTTTTAACCAACTTTAATTGAAAATTAAAGATACAATTATTAATCCTTCTTTGTGGTAAAATGGATGAATTCTAAGGACGTCATATTAAATAAAATAAGCTAGGCACAGAGAAATAAGATACTGTCAGTTTTTCACATATGCATGGATTTAATAAAAGTTATCTCACAGAAGCAGCTGAGTAGAATGGTGGTTACCAGAAACTAAGGAAAGGAGGGTAAAGCAGAGAGAGAGTTGTACAACAGGTACAAAACTTCAGTTAGACAGAGGAAGTTATTTCTAATGTTCCACAACACAGCATGGTGGCCACCATTAATATTGTGTGTGCTATTTCAAAATACCTATGATAGGATTTTGAATCTTATCACAAAGAATAATAAATATCTCAATACCCAGTTTTGATCACTGGGCATTGTATGCATTGTGATATCAAAAATATCCCATACTGTACTGCATAAATATGTACAACCAATATACATAAATTTAAAAACAAATTTGCAGTTTTAAAATGAAAAAAATATTTATTTAATATTTTATTTTGTTACATTTTGCTGTTACCTTTTAGAAGCCTGTTCTTTTCTAATGAGACAGACAGGAAGTTGACCTGGATGGAAGGTGAGGTGGAGTGGAACTGAATGAAGGGTGGGAATACTGTAATCAGGATATATTGTATGAGAGAGAATCTATTTTCAATAAAAAGAAAAAAAGCAAAAATTTCTAAAATATAAACATCTAGAGAGAAAAAATAGTATATATTGTAGAAGAATGCACCAATATCTAAAAAATTAAGCGAGGATTTGCATGGAAATGAAACCAATAGATAAAAGAATGAAGTTTAAAAAAGAAATGGACATATAAGTTTTAATATCTGTCTCAAAGAGTAAAAACCAGAAGACAGATAATATTTAAATAAATGTCAGAGAATTTCAAAGAATTAATGCTAGACTATACACTAGAATGTCAATTTTCAGACTTTTAAAATATTATACTGAATACAGAATATGAAAATTCCTAAACATGAAATTTGAAAAATTTCTCAATTTCATATTAATCACCCCTTTGTCTACGTGCCTCAGGCATTTTGCTGTATAACAAACTAAAGAATTTATCACTCAAGTATGATGTTTTATTACTTATCATCTATTCATCTGTTTTTAATGAGAACGTTCTTAAGGAATGAGTATTTTACCTATTTTTAATTTCTCAGTATCTATCACGGTATTTAGCATGACAGCAGTGATCAATTACAGGCAGCTAAATAAATTACAAAAACAAGAGTTAGCTTCAGTTTCCTTTGTCATAAAGGCATAAGCTGAAATTTCAAAGATGGAAAAAAAGTACATTTACTGAAAGCAGTGTTATGTATCATTTTGAGTTAATAACATATAGATAGGGACCCTCACTGTTTACTGAAAGTAATCTTAAATTCCATAAGAAGGTATTTACCTGTAGTTATGACTACCACAAAGGCACTGATAAATACAAGCAGAAAGTGAGGCTGCTAAAGTATGCATTACATATACCTGGAAAAAAAAAACAAAAAAAAAACAAAATACACAATTACTTTAAGTAGAATTTTTGTTTGTTTGTTTTTTGAGACAGGGTTTTCTCTTTGTAACAGCCCTAAATTTCCTGGAACTGGCTCTGTAGACCAGGCGGGTCTCAAATTCAAAGAGATCTTTCTGCTTCTGCCTCCCGAATACTGGGATTAAGGACGTGCACCTGTAAGCTACCATATTTGGATGCTTGGTTCCTAGTTGATCGACTGTTCAAGGATTAGGAGGAATGGTCTTGTTGGAGGAAGTTCTTCATTGGAGTGGGCTTTGCGGTTTCAAAGGCCCATGTCAAGCCCTGTTCCTCTCTACCTCCCTCTCTGCCTTCTGATTATGGATCAGGATATAAGCTCTCAGCTACTGCTCCAGCACCATGCCTGCCTGCCACCACATTCCCATCATAGTGATCATGGACTGACTTACATGCTGAAACTGTAAGAAATGCCCCAATATAATGCTTTTCTTTTATATGCTACCTTGGTCGGATGTCTCTTTTACAACATAGAATAGAAACTAAGACAGTCACACATGCCAATTACTGATAATTTCTTTCCCTCTTCCTCCGTTCCTATTCCACTGTACTTTTCATACATCCTATCAGTTTTACTTCATTGAAGAGACCAGTTTAACGCATTTGGCTTGCCTGCTGGAGGATGAGACACATAAAATTAAATCGTCTATCACCAGAAAATAAATGAGGCTATATCACCCAGAATCTAGTTACCCGAGATCACAAGCATAAACGAGTAAGTTCAGAAAATAGCCATGTTGGCTCAAAAAAGAAATGACAAGTCAACTGATGGAATGAAATTAAAGCCAGTCATATTTCAGGATAGTTCTTAACCAGCAACAGGAATTTAAGAAGGCAAAGCTAATATGATACAGCATGGATTCCTGTAATTAATGTTAATAGGCCAGCAGGGAAAGAATTTGTCAACAAGTCTGAGTTTGCTCCCTGAGCCCACATAGAAGAAAAGTGATTCTTAAGAGCTGTGCTCTAAGTTCCACCTGTGAGTTGTAGCATTCAAGTGTATATGCACACATACAAATTTATAAAATAAATGGATATATAAGTGTAATAAAATAACAGAAGTAAGAAATGTAGTTTGCTGAAAATGAGCAGTTTTTAGGAAACGAATTTCCAAACTATATAGTACATGCTTTATGGATTTCTACTGTAGAGTAATATAGTAAAAAAAGTGTGTGTGGGGGGGAACAAATAAATTGTAAAAATTGAGTATACTGAAGAGGGTAAAATTGTGGAAAGGAGATTTTACTATCAGTACAGCAGAAAATCAAACTAGTATGGTATCATAACCTGGAAGATAGCAGGAATTTTAAGACAATGTCAGAAAAAAAAAATCCCAAGGGATATGCCGAAAATGTCAATTAAACTCAGTCATTAAAGGAATCTTGAGAGGAAAGAAGAAATATAGTTTCAACAGAAAATAAAGTACAGTAAGATGGATTAGAAGATGGTGTGATCAATTAAATTATCTATAATAATATTAGCATATTTTAAAGAAGTTGCAAGTTTGTTAGTAAACTTATTCCTGAGCCTCTCTCACAAGTGATTCAATAAATCTGGAACAAATTTAGGAATTCAAACTTTTAGCAGATGATTCTACTAGGTAACAAGATGCCTCACGCTTTTTAAAATGTATAGCTCAGTATTGACATGGGAATAATTTAGTTACCTGTTAGTGCTTTTACACCAAAATATTAAGCATCTATCCTTTAAAAATTATAGTATTCCACCCATGGAAAGCATTCTACCCTTTATAAACTTAAGGAGGGGCCAGCAAGATAGCTCCAAACGTCTTGACCTGTCACCAAACCTGATGAAATGAGTTAAATCTCCAGAACGCACATGGTAGAGAGAGAACTGAGTTGTGCAAATGTCTTCTGACCTCCATATGGGCAGTGGCATGTGCGCACCAATACACATACACAAGACTTTGGATGCAAATCAAAAAGATTAAGGAGTCATTGATGTTTTATGTGTGTGAGTGTGTGTGTATATTTGTATGTATAAAAACAGTTAAAAATCTAATATATTTTACATTTTGGTGTATATTTAGATATATTAGGTATATAAATATATGCATACTTATATAAGTATATTATCTATTTATGTATATATAAATATACAGTAGATTTTTACCTGTGTTTATGTATAATTATTTATTGTGTGTGTCTTGACGTGGATATAGAGGTCATGGACAATTTGTACAACTTTCAGTAATCTCTTCTTCCACCATGTAGATACAAAGCATCTAGTGCAGGTTTTCAGGTTTGTAGTAAATGTCTTTAAAAAGTCATCTCTTTAGCCCAGCTATTTTAATTTTAATGAAGCTAATGAAGCTTAAACAATTGACACACAGAACTGAAAAAGAACTCAAGTATCCTATAAAACAGTAAGCCTGACCTAAAACCAGGGAATTGTTAATATAATTAATACTGTGTCTAATCTTGTATTTTGTTTTGATAGAAACTCTTATATCTTCAGAAAACAAGTAAATGAAGGTAGGAGGAGGCCTGCTCAGGAAAAGGAAAAATCAGAGCAAAAATAAACAAAAAAATTTTTTTTTAAATGAGTACGTAAGAAGAGGAGTGGTGTAACAGAGAGTGTGTGTGGAAAATACTGCTAAACGTTTTAGAGATGAATAAAATGTTAGAATAAAAAATTCTATCATTTTATCTAAATTATATACATTGGCAACAAAAAAGCTTTAAATGAAGCATACTTACTTTATTGCTTTGGCTATCAGGATGAGGTGGTGAATCAAAGTTTATTATGGCATGTAGAATATCATGTGTGAGATTACTAAGGTGCAGTAACGGATTGGCAACTACTGTTTTGGCACTGGCTGTACAAGCGAAGAGAAGAGGCACTGAAGTTTGTTCTGACAGAGGGTTAGGAAATACTGGCTCTGCCGTTTCCTTAAAAATAAAGAGAAAAAAAGTTAAACGACTATTTTTAGTTATACTCTACTCCTTAAGAAATTCAGGGGATCTTTCAAAAAGCTTCAAAATTAAAACTTAAAAGCATTCAGAGTACATATACCTTAAGTTGCTACAACCTGAGGACATAAATGTTTCTACAGTTGTAGCTCAAAAAGTAATACCCTTAGTACTCCTCCATAAGGTGATGCTCATTACCTCAGGTGTTCCTACAAACAAAGCAAGTCATAACACCTAACAAGACCTGTTCTGCAACTGTAACAGACAGCACCTCCAATTCCTACTATGACTACACACAGATTCATTCCTTAAAGCAACTGTAACACAGAAAATCAAGTATAAATATAAAATAAAAAACACAACACCAAAAGCTACTTCAGACAGGTAGTATCTTTCTCTTTAATTAAAGCTTTTAAAATTTTAATTAACATAATTATATTACTTCTCCTTCCCGTTCCTGTTCTATGTTTGACTAGTTAAAGTTATATACCTGCCAGCATGCTGGCACAAGCCTTTAATTCCAGCACCTGGGAGGTACCTGCAGAGGCAGGAGGATATCTGTGAGGTCAAGGTCAGTCTGGTCTATACTCTATACTATAGACTAGCTAAAGTTACAGGACACCTAGCATGGAAACAAAACAAAAAATGTTACATACCTGCTGAGATTCTTGCAAAAGTAAGATTAATTCCATTCTCACAGATGCAAGACCCCCACCATGAGAGCCATGAAGTACACAGTAACTAAGAAACATTCTCAAGAGTGACTGATACTTCAAGAGCCACTGTCTTTTTTCCTGGAAACTTTCTCTCCGTTGTTTCACTGTTGTTTGGTGGTGCAAATCATCAATATCCTCACTTAATCCAGATTCCCCTACACTTTGACTAAATGTGGTCTGCAGCTGGTCGGCACCTGAGCAAAAGTCACAGATCCTCTGAAGAGCTACCACCTCTTTTTCAAGCCAGTGGTAAAGTTGGTAACGCAATTTCCCACCATCTATTTCATAGCCAGTAGATAAAGTACGAAGTTCCACTGTGAGGATCTTTAAACATGCTCTAAATTTTAGTTGAACAGCAATTATATCTTCTGATGGATTTAAAATGTCATTTTCATCTAGTGTGCTTAAAGAGTCTGTGTAACTGCTTAATTCGTCTAATTTTTTATCTGCTTTTCTCGGCAAAGGTTTTATTTCTTTCATTGAAATAGGAAGATCTTCATTTTCTTCATCATTATCACTATCCCATTTCAATTCCAAAGAGTCATCCTGAAATACCACACTTGGTTGGCTCCAGTCAAAGGAAAAGGTAGAGTTTGACTGTCTCTCTGAGGAACCCTCTGAAGAAGACTCGAAACCATTCATCAGTGACTGTGACCAGTCAACAGCAGAAGACTCATCTTCTTTTGCATCTGACTGTACTGGAGTAGAGTCTTTCCTAGTAAAAAGACTAGACGCTCTACACAAGTGTTTTGTTTTCTTAACAACTTTAGGCATCTTTGACAATACTTCCAAAGCCAACATGGGGCAGCCAGATTTGAGGTGAGCACTAGCAGTACTAAAAAATAATCTTCTTTCATTTAGATTAATTGCTCCAGCCAATCCACTTTTTCCTCTTAAAGCCATGTGAGTTGAAAATGTATCAGTTGATCCAAAATGACGTCTTAGCAAAAGTGGATGTGTTCTTAGAAAATTGTAGAAATTAAAAACTACAGGATTACAGGCTGACATCACGACTTCATCTGAAAGCAAATTTACTTTGTAAGTCAAGAGAAGCTCAAGATCTGAACAGAGAATTTATGACTGTATAAAAAAATTCCCTCTTTTCTCTGAGGAAACTTGACCAGGTCCTTGGACAAATTATAATATTTTATATATATATGTATATATATATATATAATATAGACCACATTATTCCTTGTCACTGAACAGAAAAGATTTTACAATTGTATTTTAAACATAAACAATGCCTTCAGATAGATAGATTACTTAGCTCTTTTTCTCACTATTCCCTGGATACAATCTCTTCAGTCAGTTTGGCTAGTCCTTGTCTTCTCTGACCATAAATACTATATTTTAGCCACACTCCCCAAGTTAAACTCACAACAGTCCCATAATCTTAAACACCATTTATATGTTGTTAATTTGCACATCTCTATCTCCTGTTTCCCAATTCCCCACAGCATTTCCACTTAAATACAAAAACACTTTTGCCCTGGGGTGGCTTATCTGATGTGCCCTTGGTCCATACCACTATTTATCCACCTACCTCTTTTGATTAACTTGCTTCTTTCAACTCGTTCTCTGCCCAAAAGATCATCTAACTGGAGAAGGTTTCTTGATCTAATCAGTGCTCCATCATATCATTCACTATTAGTCAAGCTAAAAATCTAGGAGTTACCCGTAATTTCTTAACCTTTGACACTCCATATAAAATTCAGTCCTGTGCAGTCAATCTAAAATTATCCCATATTCAAATATTTCTTTCTGCCTGAAATACTATCTCACTAGTACTATCTTAAACCAGTATTATCACTTGTCTTTCAAAAGAATCCCGATTTAAATGGTTCTAGAAATGTAATCTTGCATTAATCACACAATCACACACACAAACATTTACATATTTTCAAAAAACAAGAAGGCATGAAAGTTTAATAAAGCGATGTTTTCCCTCCATTATGAAGAAGCCAATTTGAAAATCTTTACCTCATGTGACTACTGAAGGGACAACAGTAAGTTGTTCCAGCAGCCAGATGTTTGCTAAGACCTCTGCCCCACATTACCCCACCTATATTGACTCATGTCTGGCTTCAACTAGACCCTCAGCAAGTAGATCCAGTCTTGTAACCAGTCAGGGTCCTACCTGGCCACAAGCAGGAACAGGTCTTGCTATTTTCAGTCAAATAGACTTGACACAGCAGACAAATCCCTGACACCACAACCACAGTTGCTCACCAGATGTCAATCACAAAATGATTCCTCTATCAATAAGGGTCTATACCTAATCACTTCAAAGTACACTTACCCAGAGCTGAAATTTTCCTAAGTAGGCTTAAAAGGGGCTGCCTTACCCTCCCCTGGGGTCAAACCCCAGGGGAATCCCAGCATGCTAGCCTTTTTTGTCTCAAGAATAAACCTGCCTTCTGCAATTGCAGATCGGGTGTCTTCTAGTTATTTGGAACCATCTAAGGACCCTTTAGCTACGAGACTTAAATACCCAAGTCTCATGGCTTTCTTTTGAGTGTAAAAAGATACTTCCTAATTAAATAGTGCTACATAAAAAGTTATAAACTAGAAGCTATTTTACTTACTGTTCCAAATGATACACTCACTACTAAGCCAGCTACAACATACCATTCAATCCTGCCTATGGAGAAATATTGGTAAAGTAAGTCCCACCATTTTTACATGACTTCATAGAAAGAATTTCACTTTAAAGTAGGCTATAAGAATGTTTCACAATCAGGCATGGTGGCACATGCCTTTAATCCCAGCACTCCAGTGGAAGAGGCAGGTGGATCTGTGAGTTCAAGCCAGCATGGTTTAGAGAGCTAGATCCAGGATAGTCATGGCTGTTACACACACACACACACACACACACACACACACACACACACGCGCGCGCGCGCGCCCTGCTTAAAAAGAATGTTTCCTGCATAAGTGTGTATGCACACATGCATGCACTCACACACACACCCAGAAAGAAAACGAGAAGTAGAGTTCTAAAGGGCATATTTAAAATAACCTATATGCCACTGATCCTAAGAAAACAATAGTCAAGGATTTTTCCAGTTTAAGCTTCTCCTATCACATCTATTAAGTCAGCTTTCTTGTCACTGAATTTTTCTTGTAAGAATTATAAAACTGATTAACAAATTAACAAGTGTAATAACTCAACCAAATATTAAAAATTGGCTTTATATTATTATCATTTCTCCGAAGTATTTAAAATCAACTGTTGGTACTATTTATGTTCAATACATTTAGTTCATAAAACAGAAAATCTAAAGTTCTTGGCTTTAAATAGTTTATCTTTCTGAAATAATAAAACCCCACTTAGTCACAAAAACCAAAAAATTAATATGCAGTATTACATTAAACCAGAAAGTGGACTACATTTTCATAAAATAATAACATTTTTATTAAAATCTAGGAAGTGTCACCTTACCTTCATTCTCTGTAACTGGCTGCTTTATTAATGTCTCCAGAGCAGCGCTATAATCCTCTAAAATCCAATGTGCCATACTCCGAAGAAAGGGGTCACGATGTGCATTTAGGTTTGATGAACTGAGTTCACTGACTGGAGAACCAATTCCCAACACTTTTTTACGTAAAATAGATTTGTATGTTGCAGACTTATCAAATTCAGATTCAAACAGTCTTGCTATTACAAGAGCCAACTGAATGTCATTCAGTTTCTCAAGACATACCTTAAAAAATATTGTTTATAAATAAAGTCAGCTTTTAAGAAGAACTCAACCTATTTACCGAAAATGTATAAGGATTTATTAATCTCTAAACATTACAAACTATAAATGCAATACTGGTATGTATATTGTCTACTTTAGTAAATTAACATTTATAACATCTGCAAATCTATTTATCACTACTAAGCATGCATTTACAAAGTAATTTGACCTGAGGAAACGGATAACTCTAGTCAGTATAAATCTATAATTTTTATTATTGAAACTTGCTCTTCTGAATTCACCTGAGCAGATTAGAATTTTAAAATTAAAAAGATTTTTTCTCAAATCTAATAAGTAAAAGAGCCAGATATACTTCATGTGCAGAGTCATATGAATTACTCATTTTACAAAACTTGCTTTATCAGTTCTGTAAAATACTGCTCTAGGTAAAAGATAAAATATAAAAGCTACTATAAAATATTATCAGTAACTTTAGGCACTTAGCCTCATATTTCTACCAGTTAAATTAAAATTTAGAAAATTAAGATTTAGGTGAACTGCTTAAGGAAATGATAATGCTAATTAAAAAGAAAGTTTACCTCAATTGCATCTCTGAGGCAACCACCTAGAAGAAAAAAGGCTGCAGAATGTTCAAACCTTTGCTTGCCTAATAAAGAAAAGGCATTTTTCAAAGCTGCTTTACGCCACCTCTCTTCTTCAAAATTGTGTCCAAAAAACTGTGTCATTTTGGTGTCTTTTTGAGATCTATAAAGGAAAAAAATGCATAAAATTTTAAAATACTACTTTGGAATCAGCCTTTTACATTTAGGACTTTCAGTGAGTAAGATGGGTAATTTGAAGGCAATCTGTAGTGCAGACTAAGATCCAGTTACAAAAAAAAAAAGTTATAAAAATGAAAACGAAATATTTGCCAGTTCACAAATTACTATGAATCTGCATCTTCATCAGTAAAATAAGATTAAGCATTTACTTTTATATATAAATCTCACAAATTATTTAAAAGGTCTCTTACAAATTGCAAAGTGATCTGCATTTGCAGCACTCAGACAAAAATCACCTTTAAATTCATGCAGATTAATTTTACTAATGCATACTTCATTAAGATAATTAATTTACACATTAATATTTACGCTAGTATAAAATTAAAACCTCATCAATAGTTGTGTTCTACCTATTTGGAAATGAGTTTGCTAACCAAAACTCAATGGAAGCTGATAGAAAACAATCCTGAAAAACCTTAGATTCTTAGAAAACTCATATATTCAATATAAAAAATTTCCCCAGAAGTTGCCATTCTGAAACAGAATCTTCAACAAATGGTACTCTTGGAGTGGTTGCGGTTGACAAGTGAGAAGAAGAAATGACAGCACCTAGAAGAGTAACAGTCTGAGGTATACCCTGACCCATGTCCTTTAGTAGCAGAGGACAGATGCTTATCCCAGACTCCACTATCTTCTCCTCCTCCCCAATGCTGATGCAAATTCATCTTGACACATTTGTTTTCTACTCCACTTCCTTCCTCCCTGCTTCTTGGTGGATGAGGGAGATATTCTTAGAATAATCAAATAAGAAACAAACTTGTTTTTAGACTGATAAATGCTAAAACAAACTTAAGTAACATCATTTGGTTTCTTTTAACATGGAACACACACTTTAACACAAAAGGCAATAAGAATATATTTAATAAAAACATGTTTTACTTATGCATTCATTCTGAATGAGAAGTGACTTTTAGCTATAAAGGTCTTTCACTTACCTATATAATCCCCAAATCACAGCTTTTTTTTTCATGGCGAGGTAAAAAATTGCAGCATCTAAAGGATCATTATTTCTATGAAAGGCTGCTTTGGCTACCTACAATTGGAAAACAGTAGTCAATCTTTTAAAGAAGTAGTTTGGGAATGAACAAATAATTGCTCTTACACATAAGATTAGTACATGCTATTTCTATGTTAAATAAGCACACAAATAAGCATATATGCATAAATAAGTGCAAGCATATAGATATAACTAGTACGTGTACACTTATAGTAGCAGAGTACACACAGAAGAGATGACAGGGCTATAGAAGCCTTCCTAAACTATTGTATTTTTCTAAACAAATACTTCAGAAATTAAGAAGTATACTAGTAAATAAATGTGTTAACTAGAGGTTGAGAATAGATAGGCCTAGTGGCAAAGGCCTAGATTCACAACAGCTCAAGAGTTTGAGACAGAATTGCACATTCAAGGCCAGCATCTGCAATGTACTGAAATCATTAAATGTTTTTTTAAAACAAGAGGCTTGATTCTGAACTTTGTTCACTGATATAATGCAGGCCTAGCATTCATAAGGCCCTACATTTAATACCCAATAACACAGCACACCAGACAAAAATTATGAAGCTGTTTCTAAAACAAAATGGAATAACTAATATAGAAGACAGGATGCCATTAAACAAATATTCAAAATATACTATTTTAAGTCCAAATAAAAATTTACCTTTTCTATGCATTTGCGCAAGATGCGAGAATTGCGAACCCACCATCCCACACCCATTGCTCTAAGTTCAGACCAAGTCGGATCATCTTTCTGCATGACTGGCAACATATTCAGCAGTTCTTCTTCTGCTACCGAGTGAAATGCCCAAGCAAAATGACCAGTAGAGAGGCCTGAAATGTCAAAAAAGACACTTATAAACAATGCAAAAATTATACAATGATTATCAGAAATATTTATAATATTTGCACAATAAACATATAAATGGTTTTATGTTTTTATTTACACAAATTAGCTCCAAATAACCTCAGTTAATATGTCTATGAATTGTGTATATTAATTAAGACAAACCAGGTACTCAAATGACATATGACAGAGTCCTTTTACCATAACAGATGGAAGAATAAAATCCTGGAAATAGCACAAGAAATGATTTAAGGAACCGTTCATCACTATCCTGTGTGTATGATTTGAGAAACCATTTCTAGGTTTATTATTTCTGTGGCAACTTGAAACTGTGATGGTGACAAGCTTGAACTGGAAACAGATGCTCTGGGTCACAGACTTGCTCTCTCAGTTCAGGCCTTTTGCTCTTGAGAAATATCTGACTTACAAACTTTGCAAATTGCTACATGCATCAGTGAGAAGCCCTGTCGCCTTTCAAAGCTTTTTCCAGACTCATAACTATAGTCTTTATTGTTCCTAGAAATGTGACTTAGTTTTTACTCCAATGATACCAATTCACATCTATTTCTTTGAAAACACAGAACACGTATGGGAAATGTCACTGTGCTGCTCTGGATATTACCCACAGACTTCCTGAGAACATAAGAAGCACTTGAAGCACTGTTACATGGGGGTGTGCTTTCCTCTTTAGTACTGCTTCTCTTTTCTCTCAAACATCTGTTCTAGATGTTCTACTCCATAGAATTAAAGAAATTCATGGAATCAAAGAAAAAGTATAACTCAGTAGGCTAAGCACAGTACTACAAAGACTCTCAAATTAGAACATGTACATAATATTTCAGGTATATTACAAAATAAAATATATAATCTTGGGAAAGTTATTATATTTTTAATGACTCTGGTTTTTATTACGAAAATGTGAATAAAGGGTTGGAGAAATGGTTCTGTGGCTAAGAGCACTGGTTGTTCTTCTAGAGAACTCAGATTCAAGTCTCAGTACCCATATGGCAGCTCTCAAGTGTCTGTAATTCCAGTTCTAGGGAATCTGACACACTCATATATACACACAGACATAACACCAATGCACATAAAATAAAAAATGAATCATTTAAAAAACAAACAAAATATCATGGGGGTGGTGGCTCATGCCTTTAATTCCAGCATTGGGAAGGCAGAGGTAGGAGATCTCTGAGTTCAAGGCCAGACTGGTGAAAGAGCGAGTTTCAGGACATCCAAAACTACACAAAGAAACCCTGTCTTAGAAAAAACAAACAAACAAAAAGAAAATGTGCTTAGTTATAATATATGTAGATATATATGACATATATAACAGTATTAAGGATTGAATAAAATAATCCAATTAAGTAATACAGAATATCGGACCCATAACCATGGCTCTTATGCTGCCTCATCATGTTGATAGGATATTTTAATATTGATATTTAACATTTGTGTAGGCAAGCTAATGATCAGTACAGGTAACAATGCTCAGTTTCTATTCTGTCTTTTCATGCTATGTTTTGTTTAATATTACTAGGCAAAATAAATGTTTGTTTACAAGACATGACTTTAACATATATGGCTTCACATTTTTAACCTATGATAAGGAATAATTTCTTTTACTTGAACAGATATTACACTCTATTCTGACTG
The DNA here is from genome assembly GCF_014885135.2 of Alexandromys fortis. Lineage (NCBI taxonomy): Eukaryota > Metazoa > Chordata > Mammalia > Rodentia > Cricetidae > Alexandromys > Alexandromys fortis. The sequence continues at coordinate 5,503,116 of NW_026067946.1, forward strand.
CAGCAATGTTCATAAGATGTGGAAACAACCTAAATACCCATCTGAAGAAGCACGGTTTTAAAAATACAATCTCTCATACAATGGAATAGGAAATTCTACAATATGTAACATAAAATTTGAAGACATTATACTAAGCAAAACAAATGAGTCATATTATTGGTAAGTACTGTATTATTCTACTCACATAATTTATCTCAAAGAAAAAAATTCATAGAATCAACAGACTACAATGATGGTTTGAGGGGCCGAGAAGACGGGAATCATGAGGCATCGTGGTTTATCAAATAAAATGAATAAACTATAGATTTCCGCTATACAAAATTGTAGCAATGGTCAACAATAATGTATTGTCTTCTTATAAACTTATTTTAAAGGTTGACTGCATGTAGTATAAAGAATATCAACACTGGAAAAAAGATTAAGTATAAGCAGATAGAAAAGTTAATAAATATCTAAAAGAAATAATAGCCGGGCGGTGGTGGCGCATGCCTTTAATCCCAGCACTCGGAGGCAGAGGCAGGCGGATCTCTGTGAGTTCGAGGCCAGCCTGGTCTACAAGAGCTAGTTCCAGGACAGGCTCCAAAACCACAGAGAAACCCCGTCTCGAAAAAAAACAAACAAACAAAAAATCAAAATTTAAATTAAGAATGCCATCACTAAATGAGTCATCAGTAGGCTCAAAACAATCAAAACTGGGCAGTGGGGGACTCACCACGCCTTTAATCCCAGCACTGGGGAGGCAGAGGGAGGTGGACCTCTGAGTTCAAGGCCAGCCTGGTCTACAAAGCTAGTTCCAGGACTGTTGTTACACAGAGAAACTCTGTCTTGAAAAAAATCGAAAAAGAAAAAAAAGGAACGAACACAATCAAAATAGAGTCTCAAGAACTGTGAGTTTGTTTTTAAGTATAGTTGAGCTACCAGCAGAACAGAAAAAAAGAAAAATAAATTTTTCAATCAATAATGGCTGAGACCATTCTGAAATTAATCACAATCAAGGATGCTCAAAGAGCACAAAACAGGCCCAAACAACCTGCAAGCTTCATGACTTTGACAATGATTGCAGTACAGACAACAAAAATAGACAAATGGAACATAAAACTAAAATACTGATAGCAAAGAAAGATGGCAAGAATAGAAACAGCCTATAGACTAAGAGAAAGTACTTGCAATCTGTACATCTGATAAAAAATTAATATCAAGGAAGGGTGTGGTGGCACACAAATTTAATCCCAGTATCTCTGTGATACGGGTAGCCTAACTGGATCTCCACCTCTCCCTTCTCTATCCCAAATCCAATTCCCAAGTCTCACTCCCATCTCTGCAGCAGATCACCTGCTGTCATCTCCAGCCTGAGACAGATTTCCTCTTCCAGTCTTCTTCCCCACTCCTCCTATTATGCTAGTCTTCTAAGGATAGCAGGCATTCTCTGGAAACCATCTAAACAACTTTCCAGACATGCTAGCAAGCCTGGGAAGCAGGTAGACAAGTTTTAGATCTTCAACCTTCTCTCCTTCAAATCCATCTTCCCATCCCCCCATCTCATGTACAGCTTTTTAACAGACTACCTGTTTTGGCCTCTCTTCTTTCTGTCCCCATTTCTAGGAGAACAAGCAGATCCTGGTGGTTCCCTTTAGGGTCCTACCAATCCATTCCCATTACTAAGTGAGAATTCCTAATACCTAGAAACATATTTTACCTTGAAACCAGTGGCCACATCTAGCAGAATCCCAGAATTTCTTACCAGGCAATACAGGGCCACAACACATTCCCAAGAACCACGCAGGGCAGCAGAAACCTAGGAACAAAACATGTACCCACCAAAGACAAGACCTAGAATTTCAACACCTAGAATTTCAGTTGTCCCAAACAGAGATGTTTAGATTCCAATACAGGCCAGGAAATGCGTCTCTAAAAGGACACAGCAACCCTGCCACAGTAGGCACTGAGAACTGCAACATAGCTGAAGTACAAGATAAAGACCTTAAAATAGTCTTTTGACTATGCTAGAGGTCCTTTTGGAGGAAATGACTAAAGCCATAAGTAAATCTATGAAAACACAAACAAACGATGGGAGGAAATGATTAAAATACTTTAAGACCTGGATCAATAAAGAAAACCCAAACTAAGGGAAATTTGGAAACAAAATATTTAGTAATTCAAACAGGAATCCCAGAGGAAAACCTCACCAACAGAATACAAGCGATGGAACTGAAAGTGTCAGGCATTAAAGACACAAAAGAAGAAATGGCTTACTTGGTCAAAGAAAATGTTAAATCAAAAAGATCTGCCCCCCCCCAATCAAGAAAAAGATTAAATAAAAGACCAAATCTAAGAATAACAGGAATATAGGAAAGAGGCCTTTAATCTTTAATCTCAAGACTCAAGAGGCACAGGCATACAGGCAGGAGGATTTCTGTAAGCTCAAAGCCAACCTGGTCTACAAAGCGAATTCCAAAACAGGAAGGGCAGTTACACAGAGAAACCCTGTTTTAAAGCCCTCCCTCCCCCCCCCAAAAAAAGATGATTCACCAGTAAAGGATGTAGAATGATGCTCATGTACACTGTAAAGATTTGTCACTTGTATTGGTTTAATAAAACACTGATTGGCCAGTAGCCTGGCAGCAAGTATAAATGAGGCAACCAGACTCAGAAAAATTCTGGGAAGAAGAAAGGCAGAGATGCAGTCCCCAGCCAGATGCACAGGAAGCAAGATGAGAATGCCTTACTGAGAAAAGATACCAAACCATGAAGCTAAACACAGATAAGAATTGTGGGTTAATTTAAGTTGTAAGAGCTAGTTAATAAGCCTGAACTAATAGGTCAAACAATTTATAATTAATACAAACCGCTATTTCTTTTGGACTTAATAGCTGTGGGACTGCGCAAGACAGAAGCTTCAATCTACAGGTAAATACACAGAATACATGTTTAATACTCCAAACCTCCAGTAAAGTGTAAATTAAAATCACAATGTGACATGACCTATTATCTGGAAGAAAGATACTATATCAAAAGATAAAATCCTTCTTTTCAAGAACTTAGAGAAAAAGGGAACACCATATGATCCTGGTGAGAATGAAAATTGTCATAGATATTATGGAAAACTATATAGCATTGCTTTATAAAACTAGAAATAAAATTGCCATGTGGGTCAATATTCCTACTTTCAGATACAATCTTAAAAAGATTTGAAATTAGCATGTTAAAGAGTGAATGCATCCAATGTTCATTGCAATATTATAATAGCTCTGTTAAAAATGCATCTAAAATGTCTTACTAATGGGTAAATAGGTAAAGAAAATGTATATATTCATAATGGAATAGAATCCTAGTATCTTAAAAAAAATTCTGTTACTTGCAACAACGTGAATAAACCTGGAGAACATTGTGCTAAATGAAAGGCAGAAAAAGACAAATACTTCATTATTCTATTTATATGCAGAATCCATATTGCATCTTATACAGGCAGAGGATAGAATGGTGGCTACCAAAACCTGCTGGTAGGGCAGTGGGGAGACACTCACCAAGGAGAAATGTTTATGAGTTCTAATGAGTAGCATGGTTACTATCTTTTTTTAAAAAAATCAACTGTTCATTTTACACTTATGAAAAGTAAATTTCAAATGTTTTCACTAAAAAATTAAGTATTTAAGTGACTGATTGTGTTGACTAATTAATGGTTAACTTGATAGAATCTAGAATCACCTGAGAGGTGGATCTCTAGAAATGCTTGTAGCGATAATTATCTTGCTAATATCAAATAAGGTGAGTAAACTGAGGTGGGTAGAATGCAAAATATGGGTGAAGGCAAGCAGAAAGTGAAACACAGAAACAAAGGGAAAAGATATATATATATATATCACTGAGTAAATTGCCTTACCAGCATGGCCCAAGTCCCACTGTTAATAACAATGTAGCCAGTAATGCTGCTGGCACCATGCACTAACTTCAAATTCCTGAGTACTGAGACCATGTATATCTGGATTTAATGTAACATCACTGAGGTCTGTTAGTTGTAATCAATCACATGTATATCAGATTATAATATTTGTAATACTCTCATGTTAGTTGTGTTGGGAATATACACTAATTTTACCAGTTTAGTGGGTGGATAAATCTTATTCTTTACTTCCTTCCTTTTGTCCTATCAAATCTCTCTTTTTCATTCCTGGTATCTCCATGCAATGAATAGCAAAATCACCTTGGTGAAGGAGTTGAGCTCGGTAGGCTGGAAGGGAAGTTGTAAGAAAGGTATGGAGTCGAACAGCCAAAAGAAACTTTAATCCACATTCATCTAGAGTTTCTCCACCTATAACCAGAAAAAAAAAGTAAACTTTTGTGTTTACTTTAAAAAAAAAAAACTATATGCAAATGCAATACTAAAACTACTGTATAAGCATAAAATACTAAAAATTTTTATAATTAACATGCCACAATACCATATATAAGAACAAAACATTCTTAATCTTTTTTTTTTTTTTGGAACATTCTTAATCTTGGAAAAAAGTTTACTTGTGGCACATGCCTTTAATCCCAGCACTCAGGAGGCAGAGGCAGGCGGATCTCTGTGAGTTCGAGACCAGCCTGGTCTACAAGAGCTAGTTCCAGGAGAGGCTCCAAAACCTCAGAGAAACCCTGTTTCGAAAAACCCAAAAAAAAAAAAAAAAAAAAAAAAAAATTCTAGCATTTTTTTTCTATAAGCATTCTTATATCAGAAAACAGCGCTAAATAACTGAAAACTAAAGATGAGAATGAATTGACTTAAAGTCTATTAACATTCTTTATAATCTGACCTCCTTTGATCTGAAACTTTTATTTTTAATGAGTTTAATGCTTTCTGTGGTTATGTTAAAGTAATGTTTACTATAATGGATTCAAATCATATCTGAATCCCAATAATCAGCTGTACTGGAGGAAATGGTATTATGCTAATCCTGATTTTAAGTTCTGATTTTTTCCTTTATATGATTAAAAATAATAGCAACATACTCATAGTAAACATATTAAAATAAACATAACATATATAAAATTAGGATCTATTAGTAATACCCTCTAAAGTATAAACTACCTTAATCCCAGCACTCAGGAGGTAGATGCAGGCAGATCTCTGTGAGTTCGAGACCAGCCTGGTCTACAGAGCTAGTTCCAGGACAGGCTCCAAAACCACAGAGAAACTACCTTTTTTTAAATTTAAACCATTTTGAAAGAACTTTAATCCTTATTTTCTTGCCAAGCTTAGGTCAATAGTCAATCCTACTAAGCAATATATCTGATTTAAAATAATGGACTTGCTAATTTCAGACTTTAAGATATGATAGAAAATTTCCATTTAAATATGCTTAAGTGTGCTCATAGCTTAGATTTTAAAAAATGCTCTCTGGGTAATGAAGATATAATCCTCTTGTTTTTACATTTGTTATTCTAGGCAGGAGTACACAAAAACGCTAATTTTTTAAAAATGTTGAATCAAACTGTAATGTTTTACAGTTGATTATCTTCACAGAAGGGGGAAAAACAAACACTTAAATTTCAACTATATTAATAATCTGTACTTTTGCAAAAACTGATGAGGTTCAGTTGGAACTTCTGTATCTGTACTGAGCAATTATTATTGATGACTGGTATGAATTTGTGAAAGATGAATTTTTTGCAGTAACTTTCTAAAAAGGTCCCTCATAATATCATTTTTATTAAAATTATGTAAGATTGGTTTCTATAAAAGTAAGTAAAATTATCTTTATTCCCTCTCCCTTTGTACAGAGTTTACTTTTACCTTGACTTCTGTCTCGGCTTTCTCCAATATCAGTGCTTGTAGTTGCAATTGTATCTGCTAAGGCCATCAAAGACATCTGTTCCATCCGGCTGAGTCCTGGTAAACTAGAATGCAGTAAATGGCCAGAAAGAACCTGTGCATGCTCAGGACCAAAGTAAGTTGGACTGTATTGTGAAAGGTCAATAACTTTGGGCTTCGTATTTTCTTCATCTGTCTCTAACATGTGACTATCAGAGAGAACTGAAGGCTGGAAAAGCTCATCATAATTTTCTTGTGAAAACTGTTTATTTTTACTTGAGGAACTTTCATTACTAAACTTTTCCAGAGATGAGTGATAGCTATCATCATCCGCAGCAAGTAAGGCATATAAAGGAAGTGGAGGGACAGAATCTATTTCTGTGTAATCTGTGTTTTCAGCTTTGTTGAATGCCTGTGGGTCTCTGGTGGTGCTTCCACTAGCACTGATGGTGAGAGACCTAATACGACGCTCATGATTGGATTCAGTTTCATTCAGAGCCACAACTTCCCCAGCAATGCATTTGACAAGATGTGACAAGATAGCCTTGGCTCTCCGGACTTTGCCAAGATCCATGAGTTCCAGAAGTTGCAATGGATGGTATTGAGGTAAAGTTGGAGAAAGTACGTGAGCTGATTCAAAAAGACCGGAATCTTCCATATCCACTGAAGGGTCAAACGTAGTTTTCTTTCCACAGATTTTCTGTGCAAGACTGGTCATGGATCGAGTAAGAGTTTTCTTTGGAGGATGTAGACCAGAACTTGAAGAGTTACTTTGTTTTATTAAGCTTAGTATAGATGGAGTGCTTCCATTGCATGAATCTGTTGTAGCAGGTTCTTGTTTATAAGATGGCTGCCACTGGGAATATACATGCATTTCACAATCCATTCCTACCACAAGGATGCCATCCCGGACCCATGATAAAGAAACAGGGAATGGTGGGGCACCTTCCACAGAAGAAACCAAGTCCACACTTCGTAAAAGTACAAATTTAGAAAGAGGTACAATTTTAGTACTCTCCCAAAGAGGAAATGTCTGGTTCTCCTTACCAGTTTGTTCTTGTACCTTGCCAGCCAGAGGTCCATACATAAAAAGTTTTGAGCCAACTCCTACAGTCAAGATATGAGAACCATCTTCTCTAGACATCCAGTCTAAGTGAACCAAATGCTTTGTGTTTGATGTAATACTTTCTTTACTGAATATATATGTCTCTTGTTTATTATAGGCCACTAAATTGCTATCAATACTAATGCCAGAATCCAATACTGTATTTAACTCATCTAAATAAATAGTCTGTTCAAGGACCCAGCATGAACCTCCTGTAGACTCACATTCAAAAATACCTACATGCATTACAAATTCCTGAGATTTACTACTAGATGTAGGCTGTTTATAAGCTACTGCTAAACGATTAGTATGTGCACAGCTCACTTCTACAGGTCTACCAGGTACAGTTATACTACTATTGCTCTGAAGTCCATCTTCAATGAGTAACGGCCATTCTTCCCAAATATACACAAGATCCATTTTTCCATTCTTTGATGTAGCCGATTCTCCATCTGTTACTCTGCATCGCCAAAATCTTACTTTATCATCTGAGCATGAAGTTGCCAACAAATAAGGGGCACTGCACGCAGGATATATGGAAGATGAACTCAGGTGTCCTAGAAAGAAAAGGAGCCATTAAAATTATATTTTCTATGTATTAAAAGTTTAAGCTGTTTTGCTGAAAACTACTGTTAAGCCCATGATCAGGCTTTTAATGACACCAAGATACTATATAGTACAGGGCTGTGAGTTAAATTCCAGAACTTTACATGGTAGGAGAATAGAACAGACTAATGCAAGTTGTCCTGAGTTTCATATGTGTTCATGCACATACCCAAACACACACACACAAATATATATAAAGAGGAGTAATACAAAAAAGTCACCAAAATTTAGAACTAAAAATGAATTCAGAAAATTTATTTCAATCCTTACATTTTATAGGTTAAAGCCCGACAACCCGACAATAGACATTAAATGTGTTCTAACTAAACTGAACAACTGTACTATTTAAAGGATTATTGAAAATTTAGTTATTATCCTGATTCTGTACCCATAGGTATAGTTTTATACCTATGTATCTCATTTTAAAAATATATTGATATTTGTCATGGTTCTCTAGCTCCATATTCTTCGTATTTTTCAATATAAGTATGACTGCCCAAGCTTCTGGTCACTTTAGAGGTTTTTTTTTTTTTTAAAACAAATTTTATTATATGACAATTTCATGCTTGTACTGCAAGATATTCTGATTCTCTCACTCCTCACCTTCTCTTTTCTCCCTCCCATCAGGACCACCCACCCAACCACCTCCACCAATGTCTTTCCTAAGTTCATGACTTTCAATTTTGTTTTGTGACCTAACAAGCTTAAACAAGGTCATTTGTGACACTAGTGGATTAATACTAGTCATGGAATCTGGTGACAGATGTAGGATCTCTATTACAACTACTCAACTGTGTCACTGTAGAGTAAAATCAAATATATCCAACAGCAGACAAAGGGTATAACTATAAACTGCCAAATTTATTTGTAAAATATAGGTAAAGGGGCTAGGGAGACAGCTCAGTCAATACAGTGCCTAATGCACAAGTACAAGGATCTGAGGTTGGGTATTCAGATCCCATGTAAAAAGCTCGACAGGAAACACATCAATTAGGAAGCTAATTGTAAAACAAACAAACAAAAACAAAAAAAAAAACTATTTAAAAGACTTTAAATGGAATTATCCTATATATATGTGGACAGTGTCACTTCCAGAATAAATAAAAATGACAGGTGTGGTATATCTCCTTATGAGATCTTGGTCAGAGAAGTCCTAGAGGTCTACAAAACAATACAGAATATTGCCCTTGTCCTTGATTACCCACCACTGCTAAACACTGTCACTCTATTGCTGAAGACACTGCATGCACTGGCTACAGGATATAGAGAAATCAAAGTCAAACTGTCCAGGTAAATTCCTCCACAGTAGTGAGCTTTCACAATGTGAAGATGCTATGCAGGATTAAGAAAAGACATTAATGGTCTTATCCAGCTCTGAATCATACATGTTACAATATGGACCTATCACGCAACATATGCCAGCTTCTGCAATAGTGGCATTACTGTTAAAGAGTGTTAACTAAATGATTGGATTTGAAGGCTGCTCTACAAGAGAAAATGTTATACCCTGTACGATAATCCTACAGAAAAGACCATGAGTGTTATCTATTATTATTATTTTGCTAAATGGTCATGCTATCCAATTGCTATTTAAATCTTTATGTTTATACCTATAACCTAGGCTGCTCTGAACCTTGATAGAGAAGCCTCTTCTTGGAGTGGGCAGTCAATGGAATGATGCATAACTGGTGATAAGAGACTGAGTACTCAGCCCTAAATGAGATAGATACTTATATCAACTCCCCTCTTCCAAGCTCATGAAATATCATTGAAGAGAAGGCAGAAAGAATCTATGAGTCAGCGGAAGGATGTGGAGTTTTGTAAAATACTACTTTCTGGATATGACATGGCTATCACACTCATGAACTCAAGCAGCTGTGATTACCTGCACAAAATAAAACCAGCCAAACTTCTGGCATAGATAGATAGATGGTATCCAGGTACTTACTGCTCCTTATTGAGGATGTGGGGAATTCTAATACCTCACACGTATGAACATATGGGCAGCACTAACTGGACTAAGTGGGTTACTTAAAAAAATAAAAAAAGGACATATAGTGGGAAAGGGGCATGTTAAAGTAGATATAGATGGAGTTAAAGGAGGAAAATAAGGGTTATATATGATCATATTTCACTGTATATGAATGAAATAGCCAAGAATAAAATTAGAATGGAAAGAAAAAAAAAGTAGAAATAGGAGCTCCTTAGCTTTTTGGGGAAGAAGTGGGAAGGAAGAAGTAGCTCCCTGAAACTCAATGGCTGGCCTAGCTCAGATAATGAGCTTCAGGTTCAGTGAGAGACCCCCCACCTTGAAAAATAAAGGTGGAAGGCTAGAGAGAGAGAGAGTTCAGCAGTTAAGAGCTCACACTATTCTTGCAGAAGGCCTAAGTTTGATTCTCAGGACCCATGTCAAGGAGTTTACAACCACTGGAAACTCTAGCTTTGGAGATCAGGCTGGTCTTCATAAACACCTGCATTCACGTGTGCATACCCCATAGATATACGCATAATTAAAAATACATCTTAAAAAAATTAGAAAGTAATTGAGGAAAGATGCCAGATGTGGATCCTGGGAATCTAACTCAGATCAACTCTGACTGTCAGTCCTACCAGCAGATACTTTTACTCACTTAACCATCCACAAGCCTCTATCACATTTTGAAGTTTATTTCATATTAACTGTGATGATATTCCAAAGTCTTAAACAAATGTAACCTTACATTAGGATCATCAATTTCTTTGAGCTGAATAAAAACATTTTTAATCCTTTTCAAGAGAATTGACTAAATAAATAAATAAATAAAATTCATACTAGAAAAAAAACATTTCCACTATATGGCCCCCAAATACCCTTATATTTTTAATAGGGTTTCATTATATAATCCAAAGGCCTGGAATTTGCTATGTAGACAATACTGGCATTGAACTTGCAGCAATTCTGCTTTTGGCTTCCAAATGTGGGAATTACATGAAAGAGCCACCACATTTGAGTATATACTACTCAAATATGAAATAAAACAAATCTTGTTTTTCCACACAACTTCTAAATTAGGCCAAAGAGTTGTCTTAATATATCCTTGATTTCTCTATTTTGCTATTTTAACTGGACTTCAACAATGAAGACCCATTTTGTTATAGCTAGTGGCAGAATTTTGACAATACTAAAATTACTCTTTTTCAAGGTTTAACTTTGCTTACATTGATGCTGCATATATGGCAACGACCCAAACTCCTAAAACTTTCACCTTTCACAAAGATCAGGTACCTGATAACAGTATTTGTATTTTAGGCAAACCGTCAAAAGAATGAGAAGTAGCAAAGAACACGGACACATTCTAAGTATGAAACTCAAAGAATGAATGACTAAAACCATGGATGTTGTATTGGTTTTCTTAGAACCTTAGCATACTGGTTCTATACCTGAAAGAACAAGAATCACTAGAGTGCTGATCATACTTGCTGGCCTCTAACCTAGAATTTGTAATCAAGAGTCACACTTTCATAATGATCTGATGATTTAAAAAATAGGAGTTTGAAAATAGAGTTTGGAGTGATTATAGTCCCTGCACTTGGGAGGCTGAATAAAAGAACTATTTGAGTTGAGGAAATTGAGCTCACTTAAGGAAACCCCTACTTAAAAAAAAAAAAAAGTACAAAAATAATGCCTGGCGGTGGTGGTACACGCCTATATCCCAGCATTCAAGAGGCAGAGGCAGGGAGTTTGAGGCCAGACTGGTACCAGTCTAGTTCCAGGACTGGTACCAAAGCTACAGAGAAACCAAAACAAAACACCTTGAAAAACCAAACAAACCAAAACAAACAAATGAAGAAAAGGTACAAAAATTAAAAGGCCTTGTATCTTGTCTTGTATTCTTGATACATATATGCGAAATACCTGGAAGGCTTAGATCAGATCACTGGGCACTAAGCTACTGTGCATGAATCAGTCATTTCAATGCCAGCAAGTCACGTTATGCTGCTGCTCCTGGTCTGGAAACTGCACTCTCAAAACCACTGTCTTGGAATAAAAGTGATAATACACTGCAGAAACCTTATACTGCCTACCTTAGCACATAGCTCCAGAAAACTACTGTAACTACTAAAACAGTTGGCAAATAAGGGAAAACTTGTTATTACATTCTAAAACTTTCACTTGTCTAATGTGATAGTTTACTTTTTCAACTTGAGGGATTTAGAGTCACTATAGAAACAAACCTCTAGGCAAATCTTTGAGGGAGTTTCTAGTTGAGTTAATGGATATGGAAAAACCCATTTTAAACATGGCAACAGGATTCCATGGGTTGGGGTCTTGGACTGAATAAAAGTGTGGTAGTTTGAATAAGAATGGTCTACATTTGACTGTTTGGTTCCAAATGGGTAGAACTGCAAGGACTAGGAGGAATGGCTTTGTTGGAAGAGGCGTGTCACCGAGGGAGAGGCAGTGGTTTGCTCAACTTGCACCATTCCTGTGTGCTCTTCTGCTTCCTCCTTTAGAGCTATGAACTCAGGTGCTGCTCCAGCCAGCCTGTTGCTTGTTGCCCTAGTGCCCTGTCACCCTGCCATGATGGACTCTTAACTCTCTAAAACTGTAAGCCCAATTAAATGCTTTCTTTCATAAGTTGACTTGGTCAATGGTGTTTTACAATGGAATAGAAAAGTAACTAGCAAGACAGCAAGTGAAGTGAGCTGAGCAGCAGCTTTCATGTCCAGCTCTCTGCTTCCTGATTGCAGACACAATGTGACCAGCTTCTTCAAACTTCTGCCATGCTAGTTTGTACTTAAAACTGGGAGTCCAAATAAACATTTTCAGGTATTCAGTCCAATCAGTGAGTAAAGCAGATAAAACATCTACCCAAAAATATAGTTTTTTATAAACTAATCAGTATTTCCAATACAACTTGGCTGGAAAATGTCATATAACTTGAAAACATAATAAGAAATTTAAACCTTCAATTTCAGGTTCTCAATAGAATTATTTCCATTTCTGCTTTGTGTGTATTTCAGAGTTAGTTACAGCATTTACTTTGAGGAACACTGTAAGCACCCAGGCTTTACAAAGCTGGCTTAGTCTCTGGGGGACGTACAGACCTGCTGAAGGCTGGACACTGATGATCTCCACCCCTTCTGGCAGGTCCAGCTCTTTGCTGTATACCATTTCAGAGGACAGGGACAGCTTGCTGGTGGTCTGGAGATTTGCTCTGCAAGCCTGGAATCTCTGTGAAAATGGAGAGAGAATCTTCTCTGGAGAAGAGGAATAATGATCTTCTGGTACCCAAATAGCTTCTGATACTTTTATGTCTGTCCTTTCATCTGTAAAACAAAAAAAAACAGAACCAAATCTGAGCAGGAACTCTGTAAGAGTAAATATTGTAATTGCTACTTTTAAATACATAGCTAAAATGTAAAATTGTAGACACTATATATAGGAAGACAGTAAGAAAGGTGTTTTACTTTTGGTATTCTAAATAAACTGTAATTATTACAATATATAAGAATGATTTCAAAAACTAATTCTAAACAATAGAAAAGGAGACATAGCTAAGAAGGATAACAGAGGAAGAAGAGGAAGAGAGGAAAGGGAAGATATGCTCAAGTAACTAAACACATTTATAAAAAGTTAATAAACCCATTATTTTGTGTAAGTAATATATAATATTAACAAATGATATTATTTACAAGAATAAATACGGTTTTACAAAACCATTTTTCAGTTAAATGTATGTAGGAAAAGTAAAAATTTTTTTCTTATGAAGAAAAAAAGCCCTAAACTTTTCTAACCGTACATGTATACTTTGTTAAATGTAGGTCTACTTGAATCTAAACAAAACAAAACAACAAAAAACCCACACAAATGAAGTAGACTTACCCAGTGAGACAGGAATGGACCTTAAGTGTAAATCCCACATGTGTAACAGTGAACGATTGTCTTGAGTGCACTCTATCACAACCAGGTAGAACTTTTCAGAAAATCCTTGAGGTGAATTGCCTGTTGTCATTAAATGGATGAGATAGTATACTAAATATACCAAGTTAAAATAGCTTTTCACTATTTTAAAGAAAGAATCTTAAAAAATGCAAAGCAACATTATAGAATGTATTCGATGGTGTTAGCAAATGACTTAGCATTATCAGGAAATTCTAATTATATACATGCTATAGGCAAATTTCATTTTCAAAGTCTAAATTTTAAGTGTTGAATTTGAACATTTTAACCTTAAAAGGTCCTATTACAAGTTACTAACACTGAACTGTTCACAGTGATATCCTAGTACGTAGGACATTGCTAAAGAGATGGAAACTATGTAAGACAACATGGTACAATACATCACAATCGCTGGGCGGTGGTGGCACACACCTTTAATACCAGCACTCGGGAGGCAGAGGCAGGCGGATCTCTGGGAGTTTGAGCCCAGCCTGGTCTACAAGAGCTAGTTCTGGACAGGCACCAAAGCTACAGAGAAACCCTGTCTCGAAAAACCAATATATGACAATAAAAATTGTATTGTTAAAACCTTCCAAGGTAGCTGGGTGGTAGCACATGCCTTTGATCCCAGCACTCAAGAGACAGAGGCAGGTGAATCTCTGAGTTTGAGCCCGGCCTGGTCTACAAAGCAAGTTTCATTACTCATAGTCTGGGGAGGGGTAAAACAGTGACGTGTAGACCTTCCAAGGTAAGTTATGTACAAAAATTTTGTCTTTGTTTGTTTTGTTTTTTAAGACAGGGTTTCTCTGTGTTACAGTCCTAGCTGTTCTGAAACTAGCGTTTGTAGTTTCAGACTGGCCTCAAACTCACAGAAACTGGCCTGCCTTGACCTCCCAAGTGCTGGGATTAAAGGCGTGAGCCACCACTGCCCAGCTTAAGTCTTTATAATAATACATAGTCAAGAAAATATTTCTTTTATATGTGTGTCCCTCTTTCTCTCTCTCTCTCACGCACACAAACACAGAGATGGTGGGGAGGGAGGGAGGGACACACACACACACACAGAGAGAGAGAGAGAGAGAGAGAGAGAGAGAGAGAGAGAGGGGGGGGGGGGGAGGGAGGGAGGGAGGGAGGGAGGGAGGGAGGGAGGGAGACAAACCATCTGACCTACTGACCTCACTGGTCCTAGCTTACCATGCAAGCTTGAAGACAAGAGTTCAGATGTGCTAGTGTACAACTATAATCTCAGTATTCCTTTACTGAGATAAGAAGCAGAGATAGGAGACTTGCCTAGAAGCTCACATTCCAGTTAGAAACAACAGGAAAAAAAAAAAAAAGTGAGACTCTGTCCAAAAGAGGAGGCAAGAACTGAATCCCAAAAGTTGTATTTGACCTCCACAAGCATGCACCCCTACATTTACACAAGCACACAAATACAGATGCACAGACAAAATAATAAAAAATAAAAAAAAGAAGGAAAGGAAGAAGGAAGGAATCCATCTTAGTTCATACTGCAAAGTGTAAATTAAATGCATCTTTCTGAAATTACAAAACCAGTAGATTATTCCCTCTTTTATGAAAGATTATAGTGCAAGATTTCTTCATTGTAATCTGTTTCTAAGATACAAAATTATCTAAACAAAAATTAAAATTACAGTTCAAGAGCAACTTGGGCAAGACCCTGACTCAAAATAAAAGAAGTTGCAGGTATAGTTCACTGATAGAAAGCTTGCTAAGCATTATGTCATAGATTCAGTATTCAATATTCTCTCTCTCTCTCTCTCTCTCTCTCTCTCTCTCTCTCTCTCTCTCACACACACACACACACACACACGCGCGCGCAAAGGCGATGATATAAATCACAGAAAAGAACATATAAAAAAAGGTAAAAGCCAATCCCTCACCAGCAGCACTTGGGAAAACAGGCCCTATACCTTGCCTGGGTAGCACAGCCAAGTTGGCCCTGTAGACAGGAATGCTGGTGAACCAGCCTGGAAGTGTGAGAGAGGATAGTACCCTTCTAACCTCCTCTGCAATGAGGTGGTAGGCATGAGGTAAAGATGCCTTTCTACCTAGCTTCTACTGCCTCCAGCTGGCAAGGGTGTTGACCTTCCCCTTCACCAGCTGCAAAATTTGGAAAAGTGGAAGCTGCACCTCATCTGGGCAGCACAGTAGAGCCGACCCTATTTGAAGAGGTGTGGGTGGGCCAGTCCTGATGTTGTTAGCGTGGGAGAGCTATCCCCAGCTATTTATCTGTCTCGTGGGTAGGTAGGCTTGAGAGAGATGTCCCCCCTTACAAGCTGTAGGAAAGTGGGCCCTGCTCCTTGCCTGGGCAGCACAGCTGAGATGCAGGACCTGTTCTCACACCCTGTTGGCAGAGGTACAGGTTGCTTGGTCCTGAAGGTGTGAGAGCGGGATAGCTGACTACATCACCCTTGTCTGCCATGGGATGGTGATGGCAAGGGATAGATGCCCTTTCCTGCTTACCCTGCCACAGGTGGTGGGCGAAGAAGCTGCGTCTGCCCCCTACCAGCTTTGGCACTTGGTAAAGTGGGCCCTAAATCTCACCTGGGCATCACAGCAGAGCTAACTCCTCTCCTCATCTGCCATACAGTGGTATGGGTAGGGGAGAGATGCCCTCCACCCAAATGCTGCAGACCCAAACCTGCAGGAATTTCATGACACAGTGCAACAATAGGATATCCAAGACGAGTCTCAATGAGGTCTCAGCATCAAATATGTAGCAGAAACCGGAGGCTTTGAACCAGATCAATGATTCTTTGCAATGAGCACTTCCAAGTAAAGGTACATGGGCAAAAGGGTTTACTGTGTGACTCACTGTGTCACACTTCAGCTTCTATAAGATTTTCTTCTTTTTTTCTCTAAAATTGTATTTTATTGGGAGGGGGTACAAGGGCACAGGGCAGATACAAAGAGATGGAAAATATGCATGATGTGAAAGACACAAAGGATAAATAAAAAAAAAACTAAGGTCTGGAGAAAGACACAAAATAACAATCAAAAATTTTATCATTGTATCTCTATAAAACATATATAAAATAAATTCATTTAAAATTTTAAAAAAGCTGAAAGCAACTATTATTAGGGTACACCAAAGATTTACCATTTTAAGATTGCATAAGAAAAGTTTTAAAAAGAAAGCCAAAAAGAAAAGGTGACAACAGGACTTCTGGAAGCCAAGTCAGAATCAGTACCTGATTACTGTATAAGAAAGAAAGAGAACAGGAATATATTACTCTATCATCTACTTCTCCAGTCTGTGAACTGATCTAGTCAAGAGCCGACAAACATCTTCAACCTTTAGAACTTCAACCATGAACTTTCTCTATCATCAGACTGAATTTGATGCTGCAACTGAAACCAAGAAGTTGTTGCTGCCATAGCAACATTTTATTATAGGCAAACTAGGCTAAAAGATTCTAACAGGAAATATACAAAAGTGGTGTTGGTAGAGATTTCATAAGAGGGGTTCTCAGAAGTTGCTGCCAGGGTCACCATCAGTGCCCCAATTGGAAAAACCAAAGCTCTCAGAGCTAAACATAAGCTATGAACAGTGCCATGGGCATTGAACAGACACCAGCTGCTCCAACTCTGTGAGAAGGCAACAATGGCTAAAAGAGTGGAGACTGCCTAGGCTAGCCAAAGCCCACTAAACAGAAAACTCCATACACAAGCAAGGTGAGAGAGATTCCACAAGAGAACAGGACCCTAAAAATCAACAGAGAACAGGCCAGACAATGGCCAGGAAGACAAAACATTTCTTCTCTGGCCCACCTTCTCTACAAGTATTCATTATCTTTAAAAATACAGCAGGGAGCCCAGTACGGTGGTATAATACAGCATTAAGGAGGCAGAGGCAGGTAGATCTCTTTAAATTAAGTCCAGCCTAGGATACAGGAACAAGTTCCATGACACCCTGGGGCTATGTTAAAAATTCCCAGACTCAAAAAGAAGAAAAAAAAAAAAAGACAAGACAAAAAGGGCAGTAGAACAGGGCTTTATACATGTTTGTTACTATTTACTCTCGCTATTAATTTTTCTTCCTTTCTCTTTTCAGCATCCATCCCTCCTCATGTTATATTTCCTAAAGCCAAGAAGCTTACCTACTTAGCCCAAAATGCCCACATACCCCATTTTCTAAAACTGAATCAATTCTTCACACTATTAGGCATGTCTACCCTCCTCTACGTCCATTGACAATACTTACCACCAGTCTAACTGGACTGACCTCTTTTCTTTTCCATTCTACTCATAATGTTAGTATACACAGTACCTCTGGGTCCTTTTATCCCTAACTGATACTTAAATATGCTACTTGATTATTTGAGTTGGTTAATCAAGAGTTGGCTATTCCTACAGACAGTACTCAATACAGAGAGGCAAAGTGGAGATAGAGCCCAGTGCCTAGAAAACCAGTCAACAAGCAAAAGCAATCACCAAAACTATACTACAGCATAGAGCCTCCTGAACACTGCAAACTCATTCACTGGCAGAAAAACCTCAATTAAAAGAACAAAAACAACAGCAAATCTTAATTAACAATCTAATCTCAGAAGTGAAGATCCCAGAGCAAAACACAGGTAACATGAAGCACCAAGACAATGTGTTTCCTCCAAAAATTATCAATCCCATATTAATGACCCCTGACTAAAACGACTTAGATAAAATTCCAGATGCAGAATTCAAAACAACTCAAAGACTTGAATATTTTCCAGAAGAACACAAACAGCTACATGAAATAAATAAGCTACATGAAATAAATAAGAGATAGAAAAATTGAGGACAACCCAAGTCAAAATAATAATAAAAATAAAAAACATAATGGGTCACACAAGAACTTCAGTGAAAAGTCTCACCAACAAAATAGATCATGTGAAGATAGATTATCAGGTTAAGAAGACAAAATAGAGGAATTAGATAAAGTCAATGACTTTTATTTTTTTAATGTATGAACCCACATGCAAAGGTTCTGGAAAACTTGGCAAACATGCACACTACTGGAACACACGAGGAGAATTAAATAGTGATGGTATAACAGTATTTTAAATAAGTTATAGGAGAAAATGCCACAAATCTGGGTGGGAAAGACCATCCAGACACAAGAACAACACAGAAAACCAAACAGAAAAGACCAGAAAATAAAACACTGTGTCATGCTATAATTTAAATACTGTATGTACAGAACAAGGGAAGTATATACACAGCTACGAAAAAGGTCAAATGACATTCTAGGCAAGCCCATCAGAGTAACTGGTGACTTTTCAATTCCAACCAGAAAATCAGGAAGGGCTTAGACTGATTTGTTTAAAAGCCTGAAATAATACAATTGCAAACCTCTCCTAATACACAGAACATTCCACTCAAACATCAAAGAATACATAGTCTTCTCAGCATACCACTGAACTTCTCTAAAATAGATCACATTTTAAGACACAAAGTAAGTCTCTACAAATACAGAATAATTCAAACTATATCCTGTATTCTGCTATATGAGATAAAGCTAGGTATCCTTAAGAGAAAGTATATAAACTCATGAAGTTTAGTCAGTAAGCTATTGAATGATGAACAGGTCATTGCAAAAATCAAGAAGGATACGAAACCTTCCTAAGACTAAATGAAAATGAAAACATAACACAGCCAAATCTAAGGGGTAGGATAAAATCAGTTCTATATTTACAGCTCTAAAGGCCCACTACACTAAAATAGAATCAGAGATATCTCAATAAACATCCTGATGATGAACCTTAAGGCACTGGAAAATAAAATAACAAATCAACATGCAAACTAGTATAAAAAATAACCATGCTAATGCAGAAAATAATGAATCAATGAAGCAAAGAGTTCGGCTTTGTTTTTTTAGAAAATAAATAAAATTGGCAATTCCTTAGCCAAATTTACCAAATGAAAGAGGTAAGACCAACTGATAAAATTAAAGATGAAAAGAGAGACATTACAACAAACATTGAAACATTCAGAGAATAATGAGGGCATACTTTAAAATTTTACAGTCTCCTAAAGTGGGAAATCTAAAAGAAATAGATGAATTTCAAGGTGCATATATAGTCTACCAAAGTCAAGAAGTAGTAAATACATTAAATGGATCTATAACAACCAATAAAACAGAAGAAGTCACTAAAAGCCAATGGCCTGAATGAAGTTTTGCAGACTTACACCAAACATCAAAGAAGAGCACACATAAATAATTAGTCCATAAAATAGAAAGGAATACTTTCAAACCCCTTTTTACAAAGTCAGTGTTACCCTGACAATAAAACCAAATAAAGATTAAAAGAGAAAGGACAAGACCAAGTCATTTCTTAAAATTATCTGTAAAGTATTTTGTTCATAGAGCAAAATAAAAAATATGACTCCATAAACATTTTCAGGGAAACACTAATAATAAAAACAATGGATTTTTTTAGTATAATTAGCAAGAATTGCTTAAGTATTTTAAGAAATACTAGAACAAGTATTTGGTCTTAAAGAGAAAAATTTAAAAATAAAAGAATCTTACAACAGAAAATGCTAGAAACAAGAAACAGCAAAATTTACTGAACAGCAGAGTTAAAAAATTTACTTTTAATATAGTTATTAAAAAACAGGATGCAGCCATTTGTAGTTACTTGTAGGGCCATTTATCATGTAGAACTGTGGCTCCAGCACTGTGGTTCCTTTGCCATGTAGTCTGCTGGCATTTTCATTTTGACCTTTTCCCTTCTCCCTTCTTCTCCCTTCTCTCTCTCTCTCTCTCTCTCTCTCTCTCTCTCTCCCTCCCTCCCTCCCTCCCTCCCTCCAGAATCTCACTACATAGCCTTGGCTGGCCTGGAGCTCACTCTGTAGACCAGGCTGACCTCAAAGTCATTGAGACTTGCCTGCTTCAGCTTCCCAAGAGCTGACATTGAAGGTGTTCACCACCTCACAAGGCTTTCTACTCTTCTCTTCAAATGCCAGTTAAAGCCTGGACAAGCGTTCCTCAACACTATGAGCTTCTTTTCACTTTTCCTGAAGCTGCTCCCCACACTTGCCATGTGGTGCTTGTCCTCCATTGCTGACCCAGCTAGTTTTCTCAGATACTAAATTTAAAAGGGAGTATATTTCTCTCTTCTTTTCTTCTCCCCACTCCTAGCAGGCACCAAGACTTACAGCTTGCTTGCTCTGTTGTTTGTCTCTCAAACTCTAGTAAAAAATTTCTTCAAATTTTCTCACTCCAAAAAATTAACAATAGTAACAATTTTGATATCATTTAGAAGTAGGTTTCATTTTTGAATTCTTCATCTTAAACCTGTCATCTTTGTGTGCGTTTGAGGTGTGTTGCTCAAGCAGAGCAAGTGTACTTAGGCCAATCTGGGTCTGTCTCATTGGAATTACAAATGTACCCATATTTTTAAACCTGGGTTTAGAGATTAATTAACCTCAGATCCTTCATGCTATATGACAAGCATTTTACTGTCTGAACCATCTTGCCATCCCTTTATTCTCATTTTTAGCATATGGTTACAATATCCAGAATTTAAAAAGTGCATGAAAAAAGTCTATTTTCACAGTTCATGAAATCTCATGGAAAATGATGAAAAGTTAACTGAAACCACAGTAACAAACTACCAACAGTAAGGTGCAGAACTCTAAGGAATACTTCTCAAAAGAGAAGTGGGTATTGCAGAAGAAAGTATTTGTAAGAAAAAAATCTGGAACAAATAAATAATGTAATATTATCTTAGACTTAATAACTGACTTGATTGATACAGTGTAACTGCTTACTGGATTTTAGTCTTCAGGAGAAATAACCCAGTTTGGTTTGCCTGTGTAATTAAAACTGATAGCCAAGAAATTTTAGCTCTGTTTTTTCAACTTTTCTTCATGCAAGTTAACAATAAGATAGCTAATTAAAAAGAACTTTTATTATAAATGTTTTATTATACATAAGACACATCTAATAATTACCATTTTAAATACTTATTTCTTTAAATTATGGGCTTCCACAAAGTCAAGTGTCCACATTTTTCAAATCAATACACCCATGTAAAGAGCACTCACTTGCTCACAGATTCCATCTATTGTATACTTAAAGTACAGGTAACTGGGCGAGGGATAGGGCTCAATCGTAGAACACTAGCTTAGCTTGATTAATCACCAGGACAGCTTTAAAAAAAAAAAGTCTAGGAAAGAGATCAGGTAGTAGGGAGGAACTAAGAGGAAAGTAGCTTAAATTGAGGAAAGTCAATTTGCTTTGATTTGTGTTGTCTATTTCCTGGTTAAGAGTAAAAAGCTAAAAAGAAAGGCTATATGTCTATATTCAAGCTATTCAGGAAGCTAAGGCAACAGGAGACCTTGAGCAGGGAATTTCAAGGCCAGCCTAGGCTACTAATAATACATATAAATAAATGCACACATTCATTGACAGAAGAGATAATAGTATTTATGTTGCAAAAAATCAACCTGATATACAACTTGAGATGTATTAATTTATCTTTATAAACTATGTAACATCAGCTGCATATTTCTCATTACATCAAAATTTTTCCTTACCTGGATCCAATAAAATGCTTTCTTTCCCCAGACTTTTCTTCTCAGGGTTATTCAAAATGAAATCTTCTTGAAAAACATGAAGCAACTGGGTTTTTCTGCCATGCTGAGATAAATAAATACCAATATAAATTGACATATATGTCATTTACCTAATCCTAAATAGCAGAAAAATAGTACTTACCAGCTTGGTAATGGGATCTAATGCAATAATGCAGCCTGGCCTGGCAGTTGACTGCTGACTGACAATGTTAAACACTTCACCAACATATTTCTGTTAAAAAAAAAAATTCCTTTAGTAAACAAATTCAAAAGTAACTAAAAACAAATATGAAATATTTCAACCACAATGAAGATAAATACGAAGTCAAGTAGATTTAAACATATTTTCTTGTAGCACGAATTCTAGTTGATCTTAATAATAAAAACTCAGAGTCAGATATTATGAGGTAAAAAAAAAAGCTGAACGATCAGAGAAGCAGTGCAGCCAGTCACTAAAGAGACCTTTACCTCTCCAAAATACTCAGACTGAAAGGGTGATTGATCCTGTCCTCAGACTGCATCTCCAGATGGCATCTGTCACCACCAAATCTCAGGCTGCAATGAGTTCCTGTCTATCTGGCCTTATATTCCTCTCTCCACCCAGCCATATCACTCCTATATCCATTTCCCTAGTGCTGGTATATTCCACCACTCCCTGACTTCTAGTGGCTTAGCTCTGCACTCTGATCTTGAGGCAAGCTTTATTACAAACAAAATATCACTAGTTTCTCTCGATCATAAACATTATAGGATTTTACCTTAATAGAAATTACACAGAAATGAGGAGAATTACAGCTCAATAGGTACAGAGGGTTAAAAAAGGCAACACTAGGCAACAAAATATTTTATACCAAACAAAGTAAAAGACTGCTTTCAACTTTCTGGATATACTCTAAGTAATGCTTTAAAAATATCAATCTTTCAGAGTAACATATTTATTTTGTTGTTATGCTGAGAATAAAACCCAAGGCCCTGTGCATGTTTAACATACTATCTTTCACTGAGCCCCTAAGATTCTCCTTATTAGCCATCATAAGGATATTTTCTTTTTGATAAATACTCTACTTAAATTTTAAGGTAACGTGTGTGTGTGTGTGTGTGTGTGTGTGTGTGTGTGTGTGTGTTACTGGGACCAAGAATAGAACTCAGGGCCTTATTTAAACTAAACCAAGTGGTCTACCAACCAACTCAAAGGAGCTAAAGCATTAATTTTAAGGTACTTACAATGTAGACCAGATTAGCTAATGATGTAAGTTAGCATCTTGTTTCTATAGGCTGATTTTTAAAAAGAATTAAATTTTTAAAAATTATGTGTTATATATGTATGGGTATGCGCGTGTGATTGCAGGTATCTGCAGAGGACCTGCAGCGTTGAATACCCTGGAGCTAGACCTTCAAGTGATTGTGATGTCGCAAGTACTGGGAACTAAACTAGGGTCCTTAGAAGAGCAGCAAGTGCTCTGTTGCTGATTCACCTCTCCAGTTCCCTTTCCCACCATTCCATTTTTTTGTTGTTATAACTGTTGAGTATGTATGTGTATATATATGCAAAAGGTGAGGAGGAGACAAGAGGAGAGACAAAGTGACAGAGAGACACTGAGTGAGAGCCAACACTCATGTGCCACAGTATCTCTAAGGAGGTAGGAAGGCAACCTTGGGTGTTAGGCCTTGTCCACCTTATTGTAAACCAAACTAATTGGTTAGCAGGTTTCTTACAGATATATGCACTACAGTGCCCAGCTTTGTGTAGTTTCTGGGTCAGGCTTGTGTAGTAAACACTCTGCCCACTGAGTCATATCCTTAGTCCAAATATGCTGACCTATTGAGCCACTTACATCCTTACATACTGTTAAATTCAGTGTTCATCTTATTTCTCACATATTTAGCCTTTCAATAGCATTTGATCCTAGTGATCCTATGAATACTTCATTGAGCTTCTATAAAATACCATATAAAACATTTTAATAATACAATGAACTATTTAATACTTCTATCATTTACTTTTTCTAACTATATTCCCTTCTTCTACAATTACATCTACCTCTGCAACTTTAAATTTGTCAGTACTCCTTATTATTGTTATGTTTTTGTTCTGTTTTGAAATGGGGGTCTCTCTACATAGTCCTGGCTGTTCAGGAACTTACTATATAGACCAGATTGGCTAGGAATTCACAGAGGTCCACCTTTCTCTCCCTCCCAAGAAAGGCATGTGCCACCACACCTGGCCTCAGCTGCTTATTTTATATGTTCAGTCCATACATTCTTCCAACCCAAAAGGCAACTTTATTGGATTGCTTGGATGACAAACAGGCATCTCAAAACAAGTATGTCAAAAGAGGAATCTTAAATCCCCCAATTCTTCCAAACCTTCTAGCTATACATTCTTCCTTATTTCAACCATAGCAATGCTACTTTACATCTAAAATCCTGTCCAATCCTAACTACATACCTTCAAAATACATTTAAAATCAAGCTATTTTTAAGCATTTCTAACATTAACCCTCATAACCATTCTTGGCTCCATATCATTCTCCACATCATTAAAAGAAAAAAGTAGAATAGACTAGGGTTACAACTTTTTAAATTGGTCTCTCTTATTCTACTTTTTTCTTTTCATTTCTTTTTTTGAGACAGGGTTTCTCTGTAGCTTTGGGGTCATTCTACTTGTTTTTCACAGATAATCGCATCACAGTTGTCATAGTGACTTATTTAAAAAACCTACATAAAATAATTTTCACATGGGCATAACTTGCAATGGTTTCTTGCTGTGAAATATTCCTTTACACTGAGAAGATATGTCACTGTGATTGCCTTAACAAAAAGCTAAATAGCCAAAACTTAGGCAGGAATTTGGGGGCAGAGAGAATGCTGGGAAAAAGATGAAGATGCCAGTGAGACACAGAGGAAGCAACATGGGCATTACAAATTAAAGGGAACCCAGTCATGTTAAAAGCAAACAAACAAAAAAAAAAAAGATTAAAAGATTTAAAAGATATGGGTTAATTTAAGTTATAAAAGTTAGTTAGAAACAAGCCCAAACTATTCATAATTAAATGAAGTCTCTGTGTGGTTGGTTATTCGGGAGCTAGATGGTAGGACAGAGAAAGACTCACTATAGTTTTTATGTCATTAGGCAGAAGTCCAAGTTACTGAGATAAAGTATAAGGCCCTCAGAGGATCTGAGCAGGTTACCTTTCTGTTTTAATTTCTGACTACTCTATATTACTTTAATCCACAATGATCTCCTTAGTGTGCTATTATATAACCAACATGTTTTGGCTGCAGGGTCCATGAACAGGTCAACTTTCCTTTTGGATCACTCTTCCTGTAGACAGATGTCTAGATCACTCTACTCCTTCAAATCTTTATAAAGTTTTTCCATACACAGTAACTTAAGGGACACTCCCTACTTCCTTTGCAACATTGTTTCTCTCCACAGAACTCGTTAATGAATGCATTTTTATTTAGTTCCCTTCAATCAGCTATATCTTGCTTCACTACAATGAACTTTGTGGTATCAGCTTGATTTTCACAGCTAAATTCTCAGCAGTTAAAACAATATCTAATAAACAAAAGGCCCTCAATAAGTATCTTTCTCTACTAAATAATGTGTATGTATACATACATATACATATACTTTGAAAAACAGTGTTTTGTAAAACTATACTGTAAAAAGATATCTTTCTCTACTAAATAATGTGTATGTATACATACATATACATATACTTTGAAAAACACTGTGTTTTGTAAAATTATACTGTAAAAAGAACTTAGCATCAAGCAGACTAGAATAAACCAAGGGCTCTACTACTTTACAACATTAAAACAACTAGTAACTGTTAGTTCCTTAAGCCAGAATCTAAGAAGGAAGCTTAGGCACAGCCTGAAGGCTACCTCAGGAGATATTTAAAAACACCAAATAAACATGATATGCTGTCAAATGCTTACAATTGGAACATATAGGAATCTGAAGTAGGGTCTCTTCCACAGTAAATGGCATCCAAAACTTGCCTGAGCTGCAACCAAGCTGTGGCCATTTTCATGTTTAACACTGAAATTCCACTTTAACTAAACAGAAACCAACAACTTCTACTACAAAAGGTAGTCCCCATTTATTTCTGAGCAAAGAAACACACAGCTAGACTTTCCTTTCTTTTTTGTCAGAGGGAGGGGCTGGGATTTGAACTAATGGACCACAGCATGTTAACATTGTACTCAATCCAGAGCTAAATACCAAACCTAAAATGATGAAAGGGCTTAACTTAAAAACACTACATAAGTGAATGTGAAAAAAATATATTAAAAAAAGAGAAGACTTATCTGTCATGAATTATAGGTCACAGTTCTAGCACACGCCAAGAAAGTATAGATTAAGTATTTAAAAACATCATAAAACTAGTACTTACAGAAATTTCAGGGTTGGAAAGCTCATATAAAAGTTTCTTGGCATCAATAACTGCTTCATATAACCTCAGATACTGTCCATCACTAGCTACAAAGCATGCACTAGGAGAGTTGCAGTATGCACCTAGAAAGTATTTATAAACATTTAAAATTTAACTTTTGAGCAACAGTGCCCGAAAATAAAATTACTAAAATAAAATCATAGTATGCTTACCTAGACAGTAACTGGGTATAAGAGTAGGGAGCCATGCCACATTGGAAAAGGCAGAAACATGAAGAGAATTAATCCGGGCCAGCTCAGATACTCCTCCAGAAAAGGATAATGGCCCAACAGGATCAACCCTCCAAAGAATAAGCTCACTATATATTGCATTGGGATCTTGAAATGCCATATCAACATTGTTTTTATTTTGCTGAGTCAAGGAACAGTCTTCAGTATTTACAGTGTCCTGAGCATGCGTTTGGTTACCCACATTTGGTGTTCTTAATGCATTATGATGTGAAGTTGTCAGTAGTAATGGTAATACTGAGTGGCAAGCTAAATCATTAAGATGAAAACGGTGACCACAATATCTGGATTTGTGAGAAATACTAAGAACTGTAGAAAAAGCAGATTCCTCAGCAAAACTAACCAGCCACTGATTCAAAGATCCATCAGCATGCTTTGAAATCATCATAACATTAGGAGTAAAAATACTTAATTTTAAACTGTTCGATGATTTACTGTGACCAGATGAGATAAGCATTGATGTGGAACGAGTGAGGCCAGAAGGTTTCTGTTTTCCTTGTTGAATAGCCAAGTCAACATTCTTTGTACAGGCATACATAACTATGCTCTTACAGAGAGAGTTTGCATCACCTGTGGGGAAAGCTACAGGTATTCTGGAAACAAAGGACACCTAGAATTAAGAAAGTAAACATTAGAAAATATAATTACATAAAAACATATCACAAAAAGTTTTCACACACAAAAAAGAAGTAACTCATCATAGACGATTAACAAACAATACCTGTACTTGACGAAACATACCAGGCTGGTACTCATCCAGCCAATCTACATGCCAAACTAGTAAAGAACCATCCATGGGATGAATACTGAAAAGCATGTCTGCATTTTTACTCCATTCAGACAGAAGCACTTCAATCTGATGATCGATGGCAGCTGACGATAATGGTGTAATACTTGAGTTTGGTAACATTTTATCTTCACCCAATTCCTTTTTCTCATGATTTATTTTTAAATCATCAACATCATCATCCATTTCTATAAGCAAAAGAGTTCATGAACCAAGTAAATACAATAAAGCTATCACTACAAATTAAGACAGAATTTTCTAAATAAATCCAAAGCGAGAAGCCATATTTTCTGTATTAACAAGAAATAAGGCAATAAAGTAAACCTAGTTATCAGGCAGCTTCCAGAGCTGTTAACATATACAAACATGGATTTCTTTACTTCTTTCAAAATCCAAGCTCTAGGTCCTCTCCTCAACTCCTGGATTAGGAATATGGAGAATTATTTTTAAGAGGCAATTAAAACCTTTTATCAGACTGAAATGAAAAATAAGCAAAGACTTATAAATGATAAATAAGTTTGAAAATGAGACCACATAGGGCTCTGTGACTGTTTCTTGTCAATGCAATCAGAGTGGAAGTGGTACGTGTCAATGCTGAGCCAAGGCAGAGAAACAGTCTATCTTCACCCTGCCTTTTTTTCCTTCTCCACTTTCAATGGTAGGATGAACAAAGGGGGTCTAAGACCCTATATACAATGCAGTGTGGTGTTATTGGTACAGTGTTAAGCATAGTTGCCGTCTTCCTACATACAGTGTTTCTCAATGCTCATGTATATATAGATCAACTATCTATGAACTGCAGATTCAGGTTGTATAGCATATGAGACTATGTATTTGATGTCATGATTCTACAAATAGTTCATAAAGCAACAAAGACTTACTGGCTGATAAATCCAAAAGAACAGAAAGCTCTGGAAAAAAAAGTGACATGAGCAAGAGCATCCACACAAAGTTATTAAATCCACATTTACACTAAGTCAGAACAATCCTGAAGATTATCTTACAATATGTAATTTTATCCTTATATGAAAAATATTTATGGCTGAAAATTTAAAATTTCATCCTTCTTAAATCTTTACCTTCATCAGATTTTATATCTGCCTGAATAGAATCTTCTACACTGGCCTCAGATGAAGGCTGTTCAAAACTTTTTCTAAGTTGCTGTAAGAAGACTTCCATGGACAATGTAAAATGCAGCTCTTTATTGTTTAACCAGTGTACCACAAAAGGTCCACACTTCTCTTCATTTTCACTTAAATTTAAAGATGTAATAGATGGAAGAAGTGGAATGTCTATAAAGAAAAACAAATCACAAAATTTAAATTTTGAACAACTGTAACAGAATAACATTTACGCATTCTATTTTCATTACTGACATAATACTTAACATTTATTTGAGAAAGATTTGACTACTTTTAAATTTAACTTAAGAGTTATTTTTTTATAGTCAAATTGGAAACAGCCTAGATGGCCATCAGCTGACAAAGGGATAATGAAAAATGTGGTATATTTACACAAAAGAATATTATTCAACTGTTTAATAAAAAGATAAATTTGCAGGTAAATGTGTAAAGCTGGAAAATCATTCTGAGTGATATAATCCATTCCACAAAGGGCAAATACTACACGTTTTCTCTAATATGTGGATGTTAACTTTTAACTTTATGATATGTGTGCTAAATTCAAATAACCAGTTGTTAGGAACTACTAAGGGACCGGGAGACGGGGAGGACTTTTTTCATGATAAAAGATCTTTAAAAATCAATAGAATATTCTGTTCGATTTATCTGTAGTCAATATAGAAGTGAAAACAATACTATTTGATAAATGATACATGAAAGAATCATTCCCTTCATTCTATCACCAGAGGCAAGTTCTAATACCTCCAATGCAAAAGCTCCTGGTTATACCTATACATCCATTAACATAATCATTTTAATTATATATTTACTTATATTTATCTGGTTACAGACTTCAAGAGAGAAGGATGACAGCTCTGTTCAGTGCTCCTTTCCCTCCAATTCCTAAAATTATCTCCAGGTTTGACAATGGTATAGAGTAAGCTACTAAATGCCCTGAACAGCTGAATTAATTACCAATCTCATTATTCCTGGGTAGAGTCAGGGACTGAAAGGGTACTTCTCCAAGAAGTTATGAAAAAGGTTTTTCATTTTTGGTTTACACCAATCCAGATGAGAATACAAAACCTTTTGTATTGTATTGTCAATTGACAATAAGCATTGCTGTTGTCATAAGAGATAATATTGCTGACTTTTACCAAAATATAAAGAAAGTTCAAGCACTTTTGCATCAACAGCATACTCAAAGAACATGTTATTTTTTTATAACAAACTTTCATGAAGATATAAGGACTAGAAATATGAGAGAACATGTTACAAACTCCTCTCCTATGGCCATAGGTAAATATCAGTAGGAAACTCAATCTAAGCAGTGCAGTGGTGGCACATGCCGTTTAACCTTAGCATTTAGGAGTCAGAGGCAGGCCTCTGTGAGTTTGAGCCCAGGTTGGCCTACAGAGATTGCTTCAGGATAGCCAGAGCTGCTGAACAGAGGAACCCAGTCTCAAAAACCAAAGAGGAAACTGGGCAGTGGTGGTGCATGCCTTTAATCCCAGCACTCGGGAGACAGAAGAAGGTAGATATCTGTGAGTTCGAGGCCAGCCTAGTCTACGACAGCCAGTTCCAGAAAAGCCAGAGCTACACAGAGAAACCCTGTGTCGAAAAACCAAACCAAACCAAACCAAAAACCCAGAGAGAGATAGAAGAGGGGAGAGAAGAGGAAATAAGACTAGACCTGTATTTTCAAAAACAGCAGCATCTAGAAACATTAATCCAACAAATCAAATCTACAAAGAATTCTCCATATAGCCCAAACTAACAAGAATATTATGCTTTGACATGCTCTATGTTTTTGGCTTAGTCTATTTACTATTGCTATGAATAGAAAACATAACCAAGACATCTTTTATAAGAGAAAGCATTTTAACTGGGGTCTTGCTTAGTTTCAGAGGTGAGAGCATTATCATTATTACAGGGAGCATGGTAGCATGTAGGCAGGCAGACTGGAACTGGAGAAGTAGCTGAGAGTTCTACATCCTGTTCTGTAGAGAAAGTCTGGGATGGCAAGGCCTTTTCAAACCTTAAAGTCTACCTCCAGTGACACATTTCCTCCAACAGTGACATACCTAATCCTTCCAATCCTTTCAAACAGTGCCTTCCCTGGTGCTGAAACATTCCAATATGACCCTGTGGAGCCATTCTTATTCACAGCACCAGTTTTCTGAAGGACGATTAATAAAAACTTAGGGTAAAAAAATTGGGGTTCAACCTAAAGATCCCCAAAATAAAACAGCCAGCCACTGGTTCTTACCTCAACTTTGGTCTGAAATGGCGATCCTGCAGCCTAGAATCTCTGAAAGAGACTGCATCTGAGAGTTGCCCCACCACCACCACACCCCCTCCCCGTTTTTTATTCTCTCTAGAGCTGGAATTAAAATGTGCAACACTAGGATTAAAGGCATACACCACCTGATTTCTATGACAACTAGTGTGGCTACTGGGATTAAAGGTGTATGTTACCATAACCGGTCTGTAAGTCTGACCAGTGGGACTGTTTTACATTCACATCTTCAGGCAGACTTTACTTATTAAAATACAATTGAAACACCACTACATTTCCCCTTTTTATCTAAAAAAAAAGACTATAAATAATATAAGAAAACTATATGCAATAAGTACTGTGACTATATAATATATACAGGCAAGGGCTGGAGAGATGGCTCAGAGGTTAAGAGCATTGCCTGCTCTTCCAAAGGTCCTGAGTTCAATTCCCAGCAACCACATGGTGGCTCACAACCATCTGTAATGAGGTCTGGTGCCCTCTTCTGGCCTGCAGGCATACACACAGACAAAATATATACAGGCAATAATGAGCAATGTCTAGTCCATTTGTATTTGACAAATTCAGAAGAAACATTTCATATCTGTCTTCTCTTGGTGAGTCCAAAGTCTTATACTTAATTTATTTATTATAACTTGTTTTCTGTGTCTGGTAAACTCTAACTAATGCTATCTAATAATCTTCAACTCCCTCAGAGACCAAAGAAGGAAATAATACTAAATAAGGAAACAGGAAATGCAAGCAAGTGACTTCCGAAAAATGTGAGTAATGACAGAAATAGCTGACTGCTTGAATGGCCATCCAAAGTTCCTCTGCATCATTGAGGCACCCATATTTGGCTACAGTTCTAGCATATTCGATAGACTATGAAGCAGAATATTTTGCGTCCTGCTTATCTAATTATGATAGCCAATAGTTGAGGCAGGGGCATTTTCTTGCCTAGTGGCTTACTTTTGCCACAGAGAAAGTAAATTCATGTGGAGTTTTATCGATGTCCATTATCTTTTCTGAACTATATTGGTGCTGCCAGGAGCAAATGACTCATTGTCATAAAAAAGAACAACTTAGGTTATTAAAACATCTTAAATGCCATATCCTATAGATCTCTGATGTGTTTGAGATGACATATCTATCTAAATTACATCTTTGTCTGACCTTGAAAACACACGTAATGTTACTACAAGATCGATTATACGAGCTGATTAACTAACTATATTTCTTATATATATATAACTAAACAGTTGATAATAATAATTTTCGAGGACTAGAAATTTAATTACATTGTTAAATGAGCTGAAATTTGTTAAATGGGCTTGAACAAGATTAGAAATGTATGTAAAATTATTTTAACAAAATTAATCAAGCATGTATCAATATACAAAATATGTGTACAAGATACAAAAGTAAAACCAATATAAAACATTTAAAACTAGTAGTTGCTTTTAAAAAGTATAGAATGAGCCAGGTAGTGGTGGCACATGCTTTTAATCCCAGCACTCAGGAAGCAGAGACAGGTGGATCTCTGTGAATTCAAGGCCAGCCTGGAATACAGAGTGAGTTCAAGGATAGGCACCAAAGCTACTTAGAGAAACCCTTTCTTAGAGAAAAAAAAATTAAAAAAAAAAAAACAAGAAAAAAAAGCATAGAATGTAGGGCTCCAGTTGTTGGTGTGTCACGCTCAACGCAGAGAAGAATACAAGTAGTTTTCTTTATAAAGTTAATTTTATTGCTTCTGGGAAAATTGCTATTAATCTCTCCTAAAAAATTAACACAAACTCTTCCCATAATTTAATTTCATCAGTATTAAAAGGCACTATAAACTCTGCTGGGTCTATTCCTACTAGTTGACAAAGTCTCAATTTTTCTTTTATAATTAATTCAGAGACCTTTTCCACATAAGTTTGTAATTTTTTACTTGGTTTAGGTAGTAAAAGATCCATTCTAATTTAATATTTGCCCTCTGCATTAAAATTCCTTTTGGGGAAATTCTGGAAGGCAATATGACTAGAATACAATTAAGATTTGGATCCTCCCAACTTACATGTGCCTCCTGTGATATCTCTTCAACCACAGTTAATTCTTTCTAAGCTTCAGCTGTCAATTCACCATTTAATGTTTTGTTTAAATGAATTATTAGGTCAGGTGTTATGCCACCAGCGGATTTTAGACTGGAAATGTCTCCAGATAATTGTTCAAAGTCATTAAGAGTTTACAACCATTCTTTCCTAATTTGTGCCTTTTGTGTTCTAATTTTCTATAAACGTATTATAACATAGATAATTGACAGAATCTCCTCTTTGTATTTTTTCACAAACAACTTGTAATCCACATTTACTCAAAAAATTTTACTTTTTCAAACATTCTAAAGTATCTAGATTTTAATCAGATAGCAAAATGTCATCCATGTAATGGTAAATTATAGATTCAGGAAACTGTTTACATATTATTTACAATGCCTGAATTATAAAGTATTGGCATAGGGTGGGGCTATTAAGCATTCCCAGTGGGAGGTCAGTTCATTGATCTCTTCTAGCAGACTGAGTAATATTAAAATTAGGCACTATGAAGACAAAGTTTTCTCTATCCTTTCCTTGTAAAGATATAGTGAAAAAAACAATCTTTTAAATCAATAACTGTAAGAGGCCATTTTTGAGGTAATAGCGAAGGCAAAAGAATTCCAGACTGTAGAGGGCCAATAGGTTGAATTACCTTGTTGGCAGCTCTTAGATCTGTCACTATTCTCCATTTACCAGATTTCTTTTGAACAACAAATACAGGAGAATTCCAAGGGCTGGTTGATTCTTCAATATAGTGAGCATCAAGTTGCTCCTGTACCGGCTGTTCTAAAGCCTGCAGTTTGTCTTCTGTTAAAGACCATTGGTTAACTCATATTGGTTCCTCAGTTAACCATTTCAAAGGTAGGGCCTTTGGTACCTCTAAAGGTTTGCTAGTTGTTTTGTGTTCTTGTACAGCTTGAATGGCTGGTGACCGTTTTTAATAATACTATAATATCCTTCCCAGAAATATGCATTTCTGTGACTGCAGGCATGTTAATCTTAGTATTCCATTGCTGTAGCAGGTTATGACCCCATAAATTCACTGTGTTATTAGGCACAGATGGCCTCAGCCTTCCTCTCTGTCATTCTGGCCCTATGCATTCAATCCATCTCGTGCTTTGTTTCACTTGAGACAGGGTTCCAATTCCCAGGAATTGAACACCTACCTCTTGAAAAGGCCAATTTGGATGCCAAGATTCTGGAATAATAATAGCCACATCTGCACCCATATTCAGTAATCCCTCAATTACAATGCTATTTATTCGCACTCTTAACTTTGGTCATCGATCATTTATAGAAGTCTGCCAAAATACATGTGTCCTATTTCTTATTGAAATTTTTGATTTATCCTCCACATTTAATCCACTATCCAGAACAATATGATTTTTTACAGCAGGCACTGAATTTTTGATTTTCCTGGTGAGACATGTCCTCCACAGTGACTGAAAATGACTGGACCACATTTTACCCAGGGGCCTCCAGAAGCCCCCTGTAAGGAGTTTCCCAATTGTACAAGGCTACCTTGTCTTTTGTCAATCAACATTCATTGGTCTAATGTCAACCTTTGCCACATCTACATAATCCAGAAGGTTGAGACCATCTATTTTTGTATTTCCCAGAAGAGACATCATTCCTAGGAATGCCTTGTCTCCAATCCCTACTCAGATGTCCTATTCTACCACAATTAAAACATTTGGTATTTTAATGTCTCCTCATACCTCTGAAAGTTGCTTCTCCGACTCAAGCCTCATAATCATCAAATGTCTCAACATTCATTGTGTGCAGGATCCATTCATCCATTGGTGCTGATCTAACCTTTAAAGGTCCAAGTATCCTTTTGCATTCTAAGTTTGCATTTTCAAAATTCAGAGATTCAAGATAAGTGCTTGTCTAGTTTCTGGGTCTGTTACTCCTTCTGGGTCTGTACAGCCTTAGTTAAATGCTTGTAAAAAAAAAATCACTAAAAGGTTCTCCTTGGCCTTGTTTAAGGTTCAATTCTTTTTCCTGATTCTTGAATCCTGTCCCAAGCCTTTAAAGCTGCTGTGTGGCATAGGCACAAGATGTGGTCATCATAAAGATCGTATTTCTGTGAATCAGCATAAGTATCCTCACCAAGAATTTGATCTTGAAGCCTCAAATCCTTTTATTTTTCCATGGTGTTTTAAAAGTTTTGCTTCTTTTCTCCAATAGCATTTCCAAAGTAGTTGTGACCTCTCTTCCAGGACCAATGAAACTGATTGAAGCCATTCGTGTAGCCTTATTGCTTGAAGCAATAAGTTTCACCATCTCCCTAACAAATAGTGAATGTAAGCCTCAAAATACCACTGCTTAATGTTATCCTTTTCAATGGTATTAATTTTTTCAGGTAACTTTTCATTTTCAATGGTATAAACCCTGTCAGCTAGCTGTTCATTATTAGTCCATAAAGACTGTATCATTTCTAAAAGTGTCTCAGTCTTAGCTCTGTTATCAAATCATTTTTATAAAGATATAATACGAAAAATGAAGCTAAGTCCCAATATTAGAAAAATAGATGCATAAGAAAAACCATTTAAGACTTGCAGAATATCATCTATAATATAAGCAAAAAGTTATTAAACTCCTGGATGATGATACAGTCTGCCGTCATATCTTTCAAATTTATTGAAATGTATTAGGAGATTTCAGTAAATTTTTATCTGGGAACACAAACCAGAAGCTGAGCAAGTTGCCATGTGGCAGGGAAAGCAGAGGGGGTAGAGGGAAGTGAGTGCAAACTGGGTAAAACCACTTAGTAGGTGAAATCAAGTCGGGCAGGCAGGGATGGGAGACCTTAGGCTGCGGACTTTCTGAGCTGGTCCTGGTAGGTGTGGAGTCGGAATCCACATGAATTTGTACCCCAAAACTTTGGGTACCAAATGAAGCATGATTAATAAAAACTCAGGGTCAGAAATTGGGGTTCAAACTGAAGATCCCAAAAGTAAAACAGCCAGCCACTGGCTCTTTCTTCAACCTCAGTCTGAAATGGCGATCCTGACTCCTGGAATCCGAGAAGGAAACTGTGTCTGAGAGCTGTCTCCCCTCCATCTTGTATTCCGCTCTAGTGTTGGAATTAAAGGCATGCACCACTGGAATTAAAAGCATGCACCACACGATTTCCATACTGGGATGAAAGGTGTGTCATTGTGGTTACTGCAATTAAAGGTGTATGTTACCATCATCTGGTCTGTAAGGCTGACCAGTGGGACTGTTTCACTCTCAAATCTTCAGGCAGTCTTTATTTATTAAAATACAATTGAAATGCCACTACAATTTCTCTTAGTGATTTTCAATCTAAAGAAAGTTTTAATTGTCTTTATTGAAAGCATGTCAAAGAGATGCCATACTTGAACTGAGTTTTTATATCAATAATTTCTTAGGCTTTTTTCAGTAATATGAGAAATCAAGTTTTCTTTAATTCTTATAATATTGCTGATTTTTTAATTTACTTCATTTTTTGAGGTAATGCAATCAAACCAATCATTCATATCATTGAGTATCTAATACTGTTCCTCACTCAACAGGGACCTTCAAAATTATGCCACTGACCTTATAGGTAATTGTATTTATAAGCAGTCAATAAATGTATTTGATAAAGGTGGTCATTCCAAAACTGAAGTAATGTTTTAATGAAGATAAATATACTGATATAGATATTTTCTTGGCTTGCGGATACTTTTACAACTAGGAGTACTGTCAACCAAATAAATGCCATGATCAAAAGTAATTTTTAATCCTATGAAAAGTACCTCTATGCTTTGACTTAGCAGAGCTCATTCTGGTGGGAAAAATTCTATTCAAGAAATTAACTGATAATGTGATTGCTAAATTTTCTTGAAAAGTACAATACTGCTATTTCCAGCTCCATGGAAATTGGTTATGTTTAATTGATGCTTAAGAATATTCTATAGTCTGATCTCCAAAATATACAAAGAACTCAAGAAATTGGACACCAAAAGAATACATAATCCAATAAAAAAATGGAGTACAGATCTAAATAGAGGAATCTAAAACGGCTGAAAGGCACTTAAGGAAATGCTCAAGATCCTTAGTCATCAGAGAAATACAAATCAAAACAACTCTGAGATTCCATCTTACACTTGAAAGAATGATCACGATCAAAAACACTGATGACAACTTATGCTGGAGAGGTTGCAGGGAAAAGGGAACACTTCTGCATTGCTGGTGGGAATGCAAGCTGGTACAACCCCTTTGGATGTTAGTGTGGCGATTTCTCAGAAAATCAGGAAACAACCTTCCTCAAGACCCAGTAATACCACTTTTGGGTATATAGCCAAAGAATGCTCAATCGTGCCACAAGGACATGTGCTCAACTATGTTTATAGCAGCTTTGTTTGTCATAGCCAGAACCTAGAAACAATCTAAATGCCCCTTGACCAAAGCATCGATAAGGAAAATGTGGTACATTTACACAATAGAGCACTACACAGCAGAAAAATATAAAGACAGCTTG
Source organism: Alexandromys fortis (assembly GCF_014885135.2). Lineage (NCBI taxonomy): Eukaryota > Metazoa > Chordata > Mammalia > Rodentia > Cricetidae > Alexandromys > Alexandromys fortis. Next base: position 5,540,576 of record NW_026067946.1, read on the forward strand.
AATTTTGCAGGAAAATGGATGGAGCTAGAAAACATTATTTTGAGTGAGGTAACACAGACACAGAAAGACAATTATCAGATGTACTCACTCATAGGTGATTTTTAAAGATAAAGCAAAGAAAGCCAGCCTACAAAACACAATCCCAGAAAACAGACAACAATGAGAACACTGAGAGACTTACATAGATCTAATCTACATAGGAAGTAGGAAGTAGAAAAAGACAAGATGGGAACCCTGGGGGAAGACTGAAGGGAGGAGGGGGAAGGAAAGGAAGGGAGCAGAGAAAAATGTAGAGCTCAATAAATATCAATTAAAAAAAAAGAGTATTCTATACTACCAAAGCCATCCTTGGTTATATGATGAGACTATATCTAAAAAGACAGGAAAAAGGGAGAAGGGATGATATTCTATAAGATATAAAAAAAAAACTGTAGTTTCATTCTAAGGAAATGGACTAAAGTAAAAAGTCATTTACTGCCCTCCTTCTATAAAGGTGGTATTAATTATGTGCAAATATTACCTTTTATTTTATTAAAGAAATATTTTGACATACTACTTTAAGTCCCTCAGCTGTGGCTCCTGATTTTCATATTCACAGAAAATATTTAGTCAAGTGGTAAATAATTAAATCTCCAAATTCATAGGTAGATTGAGATTATGTGGCTTTGCTAGTCTAATAATTCATATTTCACTACAGAGTCAATTACCTGTGGCTGGATTGATGCTGGCTGCAATATGAAAGTGACAAAGTGCATTAGGATGTAGAGGTGTGTTCCTGTGGACATGGTGAGGATCCTGCTGATGAGGCAGATAGCCAGTATGTGCTACAAGAGCAAGTGATCTCCTCCGACCTCTACGGAAAGGTTTCAGATTTACCTGTATAAATTAAAACAAAGTAAAATGACTGCCACACTATGACTGTCAGAATGGCATATATGTTATTTTATGTAAATTCATATATAAAAAAAACCTCTTTGCACACAAATTTGAATGTTGAAGAATACGTATCTGACCTATCTTTTCACATTTGTTTTTCAACATCTAAAATCAACTTCCAGAACTTAAAAGTAAAATAGAATAAAAAACAACCAGCCAATTAGCAAAAAACACTCCAAAAACTAATAGGGTGGGCATAATGGTAGACACCTGAATCTTGACACCTAGGAGAGAAGCAGGAAAACCTCTGACTGAGTTCTAGGCTAGCCTGGTCTTCTATAGTGAGCCTGCCAATGCTATAGAATGAGACCTTGTCTCCAAAAGCAAAACAAAATACAACCAAGATGTTGTCTGTGTACAGATTTCTCCACAGCTTACTCTCTGTAATTACAAAGTAGTGAATGTTATTACCATCATGTACGAGGTTATCTGGTTTGTATCTGATCTTGTATGGTATCCAGCTTAAACACTGCTATTTTAGTATTTTATAACATAAAATAGTTCACGTAGAACCTAAGGCTATCTAGCTAGTAAGATGCAAAGTAGAGCAAAGATTCCTAATCTAATACTTTATAATGTACTTATTACACAAAGCCATTCTATTGTTTAATATACAATACAGTTTAATTAGATTCTGAGCCATTAAAAAATAGTTGTTCAGCTGGGCATCATGGTGCATGCTTTTAATCCCAAGTACTCTTGAGGAGGAGGCAGACGGATTCTGAGGCTTTGAGTCTATCCTGGTCTAAAGAATGAGTTCCAAGACAGCCAAAGCTACATATTGAGACCCTGTCTCAAAATAGCAGAAGAAAAAAAAAGTTGCTCTGTGGTAATTTAAATGTAAATAGCCTCCATAAGCTTACTGGGGCCTACATAAGGATCAAGATGTGGGACTCTCAGTTCCTTCTTCAGCACAATGCCTGCCCATACACAGTCATGTCCCACCACAATAATGAACAAAACCTCTCAAAACAGTAAGCCACCCCAACTAAATGTTTTTCTTTATATGAGTTACCATGATCACGGTGTTACTTCACAGCAATAGAAACCCTAACTAGGACATGTCCAATACCCATACAAATTTAAAAGAAAACATTTTCTAGACACTTTATGCTTTAATACTAAGAAAACAGTGCCAGGTGGTGGTGGCACATGCCTTCAATCCCAGCACTGGGGATGTAGAAACAGGCAAATTGCTGTGAGTTCAAGACCAGCCTGACATACAAGAACTAGTTCCTGGATAGGCTCCAAAGATAGAGAAACCCTGTGTGGGGGGAGAGCAGTGGGGGGTGGGGGCAGTAAAAAGCTAGGTGTGTTAATGGACACTTTTAATCCCAGAATTTGGGAGACAGAGGCAGGCAGATCTCTGAGTTCCAAGTCAGTCTTGTCTACAGAGGGAGTTTCAAGACAGCCAGGGTTACATAGAGAAAACATTTGGGGGAAGAGGGAAAAAAAAAAAGGAAATGAAAAGGAAAGGAAAAAAAACCCACTAAGAGTCAGTATTTTTATTCCATTTTCAATCAGAAATGGACTCACACTATAATCCCAGAACACTGAGACAGGATGACTGGCATGAGACTGAGAGCATCCTGGAACTACAGTGTAAAACTTCATATCCAAAGAGCAAAATTTGTTCTATATTCAATTAGCCCAAACATCAAACATTGATTTTTGCTGTCAATGCTTGTAAAATGAACACTCGTGCTCTGGTGGGTCTGAAAATAACAAAGGGTACAGCAGAATACAGTGAACAAATCTACCATGAACACTAAGAGAAAATAAAATTTATAATCAAATCTTTGCATTCTCAGACTTTACATTCGTTAAGTCAACTGTTACTATCATTTGGGTTTAGTTAAACTAAGATTAATCACATAATTAAAGACCATTTATGTGTTATAAAAAATATTTAAGAGGCCAGGCAGTGGTGGTGCATGCCTTTAATCTCAGTACTCAGGAGGCAGAGGCAGGTGGATCTCTGGGAGTTCCAGGACAGTCTGGTTTACAAGAGCTAGTTACAGGACAGCTAGGACTGTTACACAGAGAAACCCTGTCTCCAAAAACAAAACAAAACCAAACAAAAAAAACAACTTAAGTGTATTTTCTTAAGAAGATAAAAGGAACATTGCTGATAATTGATTTCCTAAGGTATACTACTTCTTATATTACTGTATAGCTGAAAGAAAAAATATTAAAGATTTTAAAATCTGTAGAAACACACAAAATAATGAAAACACTTACTTCTAGAGCGCTTTGAACTCGGTCTTTACTGGAAGCATTTCTCTTGAAGTTATTTGTTAAATTAATTGGTTCACACCAGTGGTTGTAATCACCTCCATATAGCAAGCAGTCATTTGGTAAAAATGTTTCTACCCAAAGACGACATACATTATCTTTACAGCAAGTCAATAATACATTACATACAGAAGCCCTGAGGAATAAAAATATTTTAGAGACAATACTAATTACATAACAATGCATCATAAACATTCTGCAGTGTTTCTATACATACTTAAACACATAACCAAGTAAAAGCCAGAGATATGCTCAACGGTTAGGTGGCTGCTCCTAAGGTTAGGTGGCTGCTCCTAACCGTAGAGAACCAGGGTTTGATTCCTAGCACTAATTAAGCCCAGTTAACTTCAGTTCCAGGGAATCCAACACCCTCTTCTAGCTTCCATCATATGTATAAAATCTTAAAAAAAAAAAATGAGTCAGGCAGTGGTGGCACACACCTTTAATCCCAGCACTCAGGAGGCAGAGGCAGGAGGATCTGAGTGTTCAAGACCTGCCTGGTCTACAGAGTGAGTTCCAAGGCAAGTTCCACATAGAAACCCTGTCTCTTAAAAACAAAACAAAACAAACAAAAAAACCCCCAAAACCTTTCCTATTTATTCAGTGAATGACCATTATTTTAACTATTTCATAATGCTCAAGATTTACTTTCTGCAAAGCAAAGTCATTAAGAAGCTGATGTAACCATACAGTATCCTTATCCTTTTCCTGCCTGCCTAAGTCCAAAGCAGTGATGTGCAAGAAAATTCATGACAGACTTGCACAAACCAAATCCATCCTCGGTAATTCTGAACTTTTGGTTATTTTCTCTTATGGCATTCTCAAAATAAAAGCATATATAGTCATTATCACAAAGAAATCAAATGAAAGAGGGGCTGAGAGTGGGCAGCAAACCAAGAACAAAAGGGAAAAAAGCTAAGGGGGCGAAATCAAATATTCTACAGTAACCACCTTATCATCCATCTCTATATGATTAAAGACAAGTAGCACAAAAGAAAAATGCAGCAAAAACCATGTTTGCCATGATTACCTTGTCAACCTGAACTTCCCTAATCCATTTTCTCACCTTTCTCCCTGCCGGACACTCTCACCCACCTTTCTTTCTATTCTTTCGCATTCCTCTTTTTCATGACTTCTCCATTCTTCCCTTTCTCTGTCCTCTGACATTACTCTCAGCCTCTCTAGGCCACATTTTCGTCTCTTCTTCCCTGTGTTACCCCTTACCTCCCCCTCTTTATTTCTTCCTGGACTTCTTGCTTCTCATACCTCATCACCAAAACACATCCATTCCTTTCCATTTCCTTTCTTCTATCCTTTGCCTATACTTAAATCCTCTATCTTATGTGTTCATATATATAAACCATAGTAATGAAACTAAAAAATAAGCAAATATATCAAGAAGAAAATAAATCAAAAGACAATAACAAAAGTCAAAGGTTCAAGAGACAATACCAAAAGTTCAAGGTTCATATTGTCAATAAGTAACTAGCAGAGTAGAAATATCTACAAAGGAAGAGTAGAAAGTAGTAACTTTAGGGTGAGCTAGATGGCAATCAGATGAAGTGAAAGAATTTAAGAGAAACAAAACAAGTCAGAAAGGTCACAAATCAAAAACAGGTGAGAGTAATGATCTTAGTGTGTGTACAGCTTCAACTGACTTCTCAAGATATCTAGTCAATACAAAAAACTGGCAGGTAATCCTCAAGATATCTAGTCAATATCTAGATTATATAAACTACTGGTTAGGATTGGGGTTAGGGTTAAGTGTGTGTATACATACATATACATACATACATATATATGATATAGAAATTATATATACATATCTTTGGTAGGGTCTCCCTTGCTTCCTTCTTAGTTGCAGTGTTCTCTAAGTACCTCATGAAATTGACTAGAGCTCTCCTTCCTCATTTCTATAACATTTGTTATACCCTTGATGGCCTATCACAGTGGCTCTCAACCTCCTAATGCTGAAACCCTTTAATACAGTTCCTCATGTTGTATTAACCACCAACCATAAAACTATTTTCGTTGCTACATCATTACTACAATTTTGCTACTATTATGAATCATAATATAAACAATAATGTAAATATTTGTGTTTTCCTATGGTCCTGGGTGTCCTCTGTAAAAAGGGCCATTCAACCCTGACCCATAGGCTGAGAACCACTGGTCTATCATATTGATACAAAGCTGACACATCACATAAAATCAGCAACAAACAATGTCTAACCTCACAGAAAGCTCTTCCACATCTGATTTATACTGATGAAATCAGAAGCTAAGATGGTACTGCAACCTGTTATCTCCAGCCAACGTTTGGAGGTTCCTGCAGGGTATCACCAAACCTCCCAACCTGCCCTATAGTCATCACTTTTTAAATAGTGAAGTATACGTTCACTAAACAAACATGTCTACTGTTCTTTCTCAATCCAACAGTCTCTTTGTGTTCAACTTTGCCACATTAAAAAGAGAAAGAGACCATAACATAATAAAATGGTCCATAGGCAGAGATGGGAGAGTAACTAAAAATGCTTCATTGTTATTTGCAGGTGCCCCTAAAAGTCTGCTTCAGCCTTCACTGTGATGACTCTGTCAAAACTTTTCAGTTAGTCCTTAGAAAATTCAGTGATTATAAGCCTGTTTAGTATTTTCATGGTTGTAGCATCAACAAATGATAATTTTCATTTATTATGTATCAGAATAAGTTAGTTACTGTAAAACAGTACTCTTCAGATAGGTTTAAAAGACAAATTTGTGATGACCAAGCTGGAGTCACTCACAACTTTCAAAATAAGAGTTAACATACACAATTAGATCATTTTATTCAAAACACATCTTTATGTATGTAGGCAACAGAGTATTAGGAACATAAGTGAATCTGAGGCGAAGTTTTTTTCAGCTGACAAAACTGATTACTTAGACCATTCTCTTAACTTGAAAACTCTACAAATTAAGAACAGAATTACTACTTTTCCTAGAATTTCTCTAGGAACTTTGACTAGAGGGCTAGAATAAGCACAGTACCTACTATACTGCAGTTCAAAAATCTAAGTATATCCTGTTGGTCCAAAAGAGCAAAATAAACTCAAGAAATGACTTAGGTACAACATTACAATTCTACTTGATATCTCAGATGTTAAAACTCAACAGCACTACAAAGGCTAAGAGTAGGATAACCAAACTATCACTGCCATGCAGTACAAGATGGATTTCTAGATGTACTTACTAGATCTATGTAACTTACCATAAACATTCTATGTGAAACTAAGTTTTTCAAGGACCACAGGGAAAAAAAAATGTACTAACAGGTACACATTTCTGAGCTTGTATGGGTTAGAAAAATATCTAACTCAGGGCATGATAATATAAAGAATTACCTCTATTTTTCTCAAAGTTGTCTTTTCAATAAAGGATAATTTGTTTGCTTGTTTTAAAAAAGAATGTCAGAATATACAACAGCAAATACAAAATGAAGATAATAACTGTCAAAAGAAGTCCACACAAACATCAATCTGTATAAGGAAATACAATAAGATAGAAAATATAAAGAAAATAAAAACATGTAGAACTCTGTGACAAAGACATCTGATATGGAAATAAATTATCTTGGTCTTAAATTCCCTTTGAGGTCCCTATAGTAGCCATGAACCATACTTGACCAGACCTATGTAGCCTGGAACAATCAACTATAACCCTGATCTTCAAAGGCTCCAAGTAAGAAAACCAGTCAAATTCGTTATGTTCTTATAACACACAGTGACATTACAACCAATCAACTGACCTTGGCATATATTTGCTTGTTTTACGCCAGGAAAATCCATTTACAGCTCGTGGATGGGCCAGATATACAAAAGAAAAGTCAATTTCTCCTTGGGATTGTTTTTCTGAATTTTTATCTGGAGAGGTAACAGCTGGCCGCCAGTTTTCTACATTATACCATACCTTTAGAAGACAGTCATCCTAAGGAGAACAAAAAGGTCAGGAAAAATGAAATTAAGGGCTTCTTTACCCTTAAGCCAAAAATCAAGTAAGGGTGTAATACTAACAAGAAAAAGTCAGTTAATGTTTGTAAGTTCAAAAATAAAGTAGAAGAGGCTGGAGACAGCTCAATGGCTAGAGTGTGCCACATAAGTAAGAGGATCTGAGTTTCTACAAGAGCTAATTCCAGGACAGGCTCCAAAACCACAGAGAAACCTGTCTCGAAAAAGCAAAAAAAAAAAAAAAAAAAAAAAAAAAAAAAAAAAAAAAAAAAAAAAAAAAAAAAAAAAAAGTCAGGTGCCACAGTGCTTGCCTGCAATCCCAGTTGGGAAGGCAGGGACAGAAGACCATGGAGGGCTCTGACCAGTCAATTTAGCCCACAATGAGATTCAGGTTCAGTAAATAATAAGGTGAACACTGATCAGGAAATATACTACTCACCCTTTACTCTGTGCACATGCCTGCACAAGTACCACACGCATGTACACACAAGGGCAGGTGTACACATAATCTTAAAATATAATGTAGTACAGATACACAATTTGGCAACAGTATTTTCAAAATTTACCTTTCCAGCAGTGGCAAAAAATTCTCCATCTGGTGAAAATTTCATTAAATGAACTTGGGAAGCAGTTCTGTAAATTAAACAGAGAAGGGATAATCGGCAAGGAAACTAGGTTCAAAATAATTAGCACTCTTCAAATTCAACACCAGCAGTTCCATATTCTTACAGATTTTTTTGGTAATAATTTCACACTCACTTTTTTCTACTTATAAGATAATGTTTAGCAAAGTGGTTCATGTTAGGTCTTAACACCAGGTTAAGTAGTCCTCCTGCCTCTACAACACATAGCTAGAACTACAGAGTACCATGTCTGACTCTAAAGGTTGACTCAAGTTCTTTGGTGCTGTTGTTGTTGAGAAACTTTTGTTTATTTATTTGATTTGGTTTATTTATTTGATTTGGCATATTTGTAATAGCCAGAACCTGGAAACAACCTAGATCCCCCTCAATGGAAGCATGGATAAAGAAAGTGTGGAACATATACACATTAGAGTACTACTCAGAGGTAAAAAACAATGACATCTTGAATTTTGCATGCAAATGGATAGAAATAGAAAACACTATCCTGAGTGAGATGATCTAGACCCCAAAATACGAATATGGTATGTACTCACGCATTAGTGGACTCCAGCCATAAACAAAGGACATTAAGCCTATAGTTCACAAGCCTAGAGAAGCCAAATAATAAAGTGAACCCAAAGAAAAACATATATAGATCCTCCTGGAAATTGGAAGCAGACAAGATTGCCGGGCAAAAGTTGGGAGCATGGGGGTGGAGGTGGGGGGAAGGGAAAAGGGGGAGAGAGAAGGGAGAAGGCAAGGATTGGGGAGAGCTTAGGGGAGTGGAGGGTTGAGATGGAGGAAGGGCGGATATAAGAGCAGGGAAGAAGATATCTTAATTAAGGGAGTCATTTTAGGGTTGGCAAGAGACTTGGGTCTAGAGGGGATCCCAGGTGTCCATGGGGATGTCCCCAGCTAGGCCCTTGGGCAGCAGAGGAGAGGGTGCCTGAACTGGCCTTATCCCATAGTCACACTGATGAATATCTCGAATATCACCATAGAACCTTTATCCGGCGATGGATGGAGACAGAGACCCACATCAGAGCACTGGACTGAGCTCCCAAGGTCCAGTTGAAGAGCAGAAGCAGGGAGAAGTTAAGCAAGGAAGTCAGGACCATGAGGGGTTGGTCCACCCACTGAGACAGTGTGCCTGATCTAATGAGAGCTCACCAAATCCAGCTGGACTGGGACTGAACAAGCATGTGATCAGACCAGACTCTCTGAATGTGGCTGACAATGGGGGCTGAGAAGCCATTGATAATGGCACTGGGACTGGTTTCTACTGCATGTACTGGCTTTCTGGGACTCTAGTCTGTTTGGATGCTCACCTTCCTAGGCCTGGATGGAGGAGGAAGAGCCTTGAACTTCCCACAGGGCAGGGTATCCTGCCTTCTCTTAAGACTGGAGGAAGGAGGAAGGAGGGCGAGTGGGGGAGTAAGGAGGGGGACGGGAGGAAGTGGAAATTTTTGAATGGAAAAATAAAAAATGAAAAACCTTTGTACATCTAATATCAAAGTAACAGCAATTTCCCTTTAGAGGTAAGAATAATTTCTGTTTTTAATCTGGATATCTAACTTTCAGAGCCATGGATCTCTAATATTCCAATATACATTTTTCAGACAACAATGTTTTAAAATAAATTTTGCCTTTATCTGGGATAACATTTACTTAATAAAAGGTTTCACGTGTGTTAAAGGAATTTAAATAATCATGAACTCAGTTACCCAAATTCACCTACCTACTTAGTACATACTTGCCTTGTCTTCTCAAAGAAATTTTGGCATATTATCCCATATTGCCTTTTGTTCCTAACACTCATATATACTGGAAATTCCCAGCATTATTACTGCTTTCCTTTTCTTCATTTAAATTCATGCTTAACTGTAACTGTGTCAAACTGATTAGCAAAGCATGTCAAATAGGCTTTTTTCTTCTTTCTGGCACAGTGCTAGGATCAAGCCAAGCATTAGATCACTGAGCTCTACCCCCAACCCTGTAAGGGAACTTTTGTTACAATTTTTTTATAGTAAAATACTCCCAACTTTTACATATAATAAATATATTCAAAACACTAATGGATAAAAAAAAGAAAATGTAACAACCTATAGTCTCATTACTATCATAGCATTCTTCCTCAGACATACATCAGTCAATGTATTAGTACATGGATTTTTCACACCTTTTCTTTCTAATCCCCTCTCATCTAATTTCTACAAAAGAAAAACAGGAGGAAAGGTTGGAAACAAGATCATATTTAGTGAGAAACAAGATATTTATAGTTTACACTGTTAGCAGCATTTACTTATTTAAAAATGTGAACATTTCTGCATCCAGATGTATATGATGTGTTTATATGTCTAAGTATAAAGACCTACATCATTATTTCATTGGCTTATGGTTTTCCATGGTAAACCATACAATGCTTTAGAATATCTACTAGTTCACAACTATTTCCTCATTTTTGCTGCAACAAATTGATGCAATGAACATTCATACTTACTGTATGTGTGTGTCTGTGTGTTCATAGGAAAGCAAACATTCATGCTCACATCATGATCAAAAGCAACTTAAGAAATGGGTTCATTTCATCTTACAGCTTATTGTACACCATGAAGGGAAGTCAGAGGAGAAATGCAGAGTGGGAATCTGGGGACATAAACTAAAATAGAAGTCATGAAAGAATGCTGCTTACCAGCTTGCTGCTCCTGGCTTTCTTAATTTGCTTTCTTATATACACTAAGGTTCTGCCCAGGGACAGTACCATCTACTGTGGACAGAGCTCTTAACAATTATCAACCAAGAAAATGCTCCCACAGGTTTGCTTAAAGGGAACATTTACTCAGCTGAGGTTCCATTTTCTCAGATTACTAGTCTGTGTCAAATTGATGAAAACCCAACCAACACACAGACGTTTTACTCTCTTATCACCTTATTTTTTGAGACAGAATCTCTCACTGAACCTAGAGCTTGTCTTTTAGCTAGACTGGCTGGCTGGTAAACAAGTGCTTGCATCATCCTATTGCTGGTCTACCACCTCTCACACTGAGATTATACACATGAGCGATTGTCTGTCTTTTACATGGATGCAGGGCATCCAAACTCAGATCCTCATGCATGTATAGAAAACATTTACCCAACGTAGCCACCTCACCAGCCTGTACACTCATTATCACTCATCCGGTTAATCTTTGAGATAGTCTTAAACTAAATCACAAAAATGTGCTGAGAGTGCTGGCCTGTAATCCCAGCACTCAGGAAACTGAGGCAGTATGACTGAATTCAGGGCCAGCATAGCAAGATCCTCGTCTTTTCTTAGAACAGCAACTACAGTAGTCTTTCTAAAAGCAAACCAAATCCTAGCATTCCTACTCAATCCCTCAGAAATTTCTGGATTCCTTCAGGTAAACAGAAAGACAAAGGCATCTGGATATGGTGGTTCTAGTTTAAATGGCAATGGCCACCATGGGTTATATGTTTGAATACTGGTTCCCAGTTGGTGAAACTGATTGTGAAGGATTAGGAGGTGTGATCTTGTTGGAGGAGGTGTGTCACCGGATTCAAGTTTTGAGGTTTCAAGAGACTTGTGCCACTGCCATGTGTTCTTTCTGCCTCCTTTTGCCAATCAAGATTAAGAGCTCTCAGCTGTTCCTGTCACCATGCCTTTGTTCCTCCATCATGAACTCTAGCCTTCAGAAACTAAAAGCAAACCCAATTAAACACTTTCTTCTATAACTGTCTTGGTCATGGTGTTTGTCACAGAAACAGGAAAGTAATGGCCAGTAGCAATGCCAAAGTACCAGCCTGAGCAATATAACAAGACATTTCCCTCCTCCCCAAATGTCTTCACAATGATGTATAAACAGTTCCCTTCTATCGTTCTATGTCTTGTGCATGTCACTCTAGCCACAAGTTAAACAGTCATACATACAGAACTTGGATGACACTCATTTCTTTCAGGGTGATTTTCCAATGTGACCTCCAGTTCTCTTTCAATTACCTTGCTTACTCTTGTCTTCAAAATTCTTATGTAAAACAAGTTCAGTGTTTTAAACACATCACCAGTAAGGAATGTGATCAAAATTGAACTTTGAGGTGTATGCTAGTCATCTTAAACTGATCCTAAATCAAAACATGCAGTCTCTGAGCTTGGACTTTAATAAGAAAGTATCAAATCAAGTTGTTGTGCCTATTCTAAGTTACTGTTGTGCTCTCTGAGCTTAAACAGTCTTCCCTCCCTTCTCACAAATACACAAAGTAGATTTTTATGTTCTTTTTTTATTTCATGGAAACCTTTCAATATACCTATAGGAAGAGTTAAGTCCCCCCCCCTTTAGTAAGTTAAAGGAAAATGTCAAAACCAAGGTGTGGTTGCTGGACAGCTGAAAAATTCTTATCTTGATTTGCAAATATGAGACAGATTAGGCATAAAAACAAAGTATAGTTTCTTCTAAAAGATAATTTATGCAAAAGTCTATTCTTCTTCCACATATTAAGAGGTTTGTTCTCATGATACCTTCTGCAAATTTAGCATATAGGTCTGCTTTGTGGTCATCTGGTAACTGATAACACTCTATTACTACCTCATATAAAATGGAGTAAGAAGAATTTCATTCTGTTATTCCAGTTTCCCTGTTAAACACTGATCTTCCCTTAACTGTTCAATGCAACATCCAAGCAATTTTACAAATGCCTGGAACATGTTAGGCAACCAAAAAAAAAAAAAATCTGTTGAATGATGGAAACCTGAAAATGCTAACAAAATATATGAAAAAAATAAGCCTACAGAGTCATAGTTATAAATGTCTATGAAAGAAATTTTTAGAAAGAAAATATTAATTTGCTGTCAACAGTTCATAATATACTTTTTACTTTGAATAGCCACTATTAATTGACATTATTTATAATCTTCTTTCAGGACATTTCACTTTTTTTTCTTTTTTGGTTTTTCGAGACAGGGCTTCTCTGTAGCTTTGGAGCCTGTCCTGGAACTAGCTCTTGTAGACCAGGCTGGCCTCAAACTCACAGAGATCTGCCTGCCTCTGCCTTGTGTGCCACCAATGTCCAGCCATTTCACATTTTTACTTATGAATAAGTCACTCAACTCGTAAAATCTGTTAGTGGGGCTGGAGAGATAGTTTTGCAGTTAAGAGCACTGGCAGCTCTTCTAGAGGACCCGGGTTCAATTCCCAGCACCCACATGGTTGCTCACAACTGTCTGTAACTCCAGTTCCCTGGGATCTGACATCCTCATGCCAATTCACATAAAATAAATTTAAATTGTTTTTTAAAATGTCAGTTAGTTACACATACTGCAACTCTTCACATCTTCATAGCTCACTTCTGTTAATATATGATCCGCTCTTTTCTAACCAATCTTATTTTTAAAAGAACGCATTAACCGCAAAACTGCACCTATTTCCACTCCAACTTTTATTTCCTAAAAGAAATGTTTTATTTGTATAGTCAAATCTATTAATTTTTCCTTCTCTTTCAATTTCTAGCTTTGATGTATTTAGAAAATATATTTCCATACACCATTTTTAATTGTCCAACGGCAACATAACATAAATGACAATTGTGTGGAGGTTAAAAGACAACTTGGAATGGAATCAGTCCTTTCCTTCTACCACATGGGTTCTGAACTTAGGTTGTTGGGCTTTATAGCAAGCAACTACACAGTGAGCAATCTCACTGCCAACCCAAGTACAATTTAGTCTAACTCTAGATTCTATTGTCTGTTCATACAGTGAATAAATTAAAAAATGATATAGAAACAACTTATAAAATAAAAAATGGCAGGACAGGTTTACCAATTAAACTATCTAGTCAAATGCTTACTTGCAATGCCAAATGCACACCCAATCTCCAAAGTTAAGACCTGTTCTATCTGGATTTTCATCTTCAGTTGGCTTTCTTGAGTTAGTATTACACCAGAGCTGCAGACAGCTGGAACCAGTTAAAAGACGATTACCTAAAGAAATATACAGATGTATTATTCACCATGTATTATTGTAGATAGTTAACACTGAGTTAAGATACAGACTCAAGAATCTTATAATACTAGAACATGTAACACAGTTTCTAAAAAGAACTATTTCCGGTTGGTTAGAAGGTTCACTGGGTAAAAGCATTTACTTGTAAGTCTGATGACTTGAGTTCTAGTCCCAGAACTCTCATGATGGAAGGACAGATCCAACTCCTGCAAATTTTCCACTGACCCCATATATGAACCACAGCATATACACGCCCATGCATATATACACATAATGTAATCTTAATATATATACACATGTGTGTGTGTGTGTGTGTGTAAAAACAAAAGAATAATATTTTTTTAAAAGACCAGACCTGTTAACATCCTGCTCTGGAAGGAAATGATCCCATGGATCCTGTCCTTTCCTTGAGGATTATTAACAGATAACTGGGGGAGGACCAATGAGCACCCACTCCTCCCTGGTTATCTACAGGTTATCAGTTCAGAGAGAGAAAAGACATTTTACTGTGTGTTACAGCAACTGGTAGGGAGGCCATACTCTTGGAAATGATCCCTCACTCAGGATCCTATAAGAAATCCTAACAAAATGCAATGAGAGAGAAAGGAGGGAGGTGGGGAAAAAAAGGAAACAAAGAAAAGAAAAAGTCCAGCAAAAGCACAAACTTAGGTAAGAAATTCATAAATCCATCTGTCTACATCATTTAATTAGCCATCCAAACTGGATCTAGTTGGGCAGTCTTTGAATTTCAATTTTCTTATCTGTAAATTCAGAGCTTTCAAGAGTTATAAAAATTAGCTATGGGGCTGGAGAGATGGCTCAGTGGTTGAGAGCATTGCCTGCTCTTCCAGAGGTCCTGAGTTCGATTCCCGGCAGCCACATGGTGGCTCACAACCATCTGTGATGGGGTCTGGTGCCCTCTTCTGGCCTGCAGGCACACACAGACAGAATGTTGTATACATAATAAATAAATATTTTTAAAAAAATTAGCTATGATTTTACAAAGTCTATAGCTAGGCCCCCATGCAATATACCTTTTCCACACCTTTCAACAAGAATGGAATCTTTCTCTTATTTCTTGACTACCTACATTCCTACCTTGTTTTGAACAGAGAATGAAACAGGAAAATCCCCTAGATAAGGGAGGCTTTAAGACTACTTGTAGTTTAAACTTTCAATTTGAAAATTTAATCACCATGTAAAAATACTACTCTGCTGAAAAGGCCACATGAGAGAGAGAGGTGACATGGAAAACAAGGGAACTCGCCAAAGGGCCACATATGTGAACAAAGTCTTTTTTGAATCCTTTACAAGTAAGGTACTGTTTTGTGGTATTTGCTTGTGTTCTGACAAATAAAGCTTGCCTGGGAATCAGAGGGCAGAGCTAGTCATTAGTTAACCATGAAAGCTGAGCCGTGCTGGCACACGCCTTTAATTTTAGCACTTAGGGCACACACCTTTAATCCCAGCACTTGGGAGGTGGAGACAGGAAGTGATGAGGTGGGGTGTAGACAGCACCTTTTTGAACTGCGAGACAAGGGAGGAAAGAAGCAACTGGGGCTGCTCCCAGTTCTCTGATCTTCCAGCCCAATCAATATGTGATTTTAATTAGATTCACATTTCAAGGTACTTCAGGTAATCCATGGATTAGAGACAAGGCATTCCCACAAAACTCTGTAGCAATTCCAACCCACAGAACAAAAATTGTTGCTTGAAGCAAAGGGGTACAATTTGCTTTATTTACTTTTGCATTCACCACAGTCTGACAGATGAAATACATAATAATAATAATAATAACAAACTAGTTCAGTGATATTTGCTCTAACTAATCTTCTTAAATTCCTTACCTGTGGGATCCCAAGTTATATTATGTGCTATTGAGTCCAGAAAAAATTGGCCACTTTTCTGCCACTGACTATAAAGTTCCTAAAATGAGAAAAAAGTCAATTAGTTAATTGTGATTAGCATCTTTTATATCAAATAAACATGCTCTCATTTGCTGTGCTCATATCAATGCAATAATTTTTTTGGGGGGGAACAAAGCAATTCAGTCAAGAGAAATAGGAATTATATCAGTGATTCTCAATCTGTAGGTTAAGACTCCTTTGGGGGGCATACATCAGATATCCTACATATCAGATATTTACATTATGATTCATAACAGCAGCAAAACTAGTTAAGTGGTAATAAAAATAATTTTATGGTTGGGGGTCAGCACAACATAAGGAACTGTGTTAAAGGGTCACAGCATTAGGAAGGCTGAGAATCATTGAATTAGATGATAAAGAAGACTCTTAAAAAAAAAAAAAAGACTATTAGCAGACTACCCATTGCTGGGATCGGAAAGTCAATCCTGCATATAAATAACCAATAAGCATATAGCTTATCTATCCTCATGTCAAACGTTTACAATATGTGTATTTTATTACACCAAAGTTTGAAGGGAAATTTAAAATGTGTGTCCATGGGTCAAATAATTTAAATATTCTCTTAATATTTCATCTCTATCTGAAATGCACTACTTCCCTAATGTAAGACTTTCTCATTCTTTCAAACATCTTTTATTTGAATCTACAAACAGTTAAAAAAAATGGAGGTGGAGAGGTGGCTCAATGATTAAGAGCAGTGGCTACTTTTCCAGAGAGACTGAGTTCAATTCCCAGCACCCACAAGGCAACTCACAATTGCCTATCCTCCAGTTTCTGGGGGATCTGACACCTTCACAACAATGCACATGAAATAAATTTTAAAAAAATATATGTGGCACTACTACATATACAAATGAAAACCATGGGTACCCTTAGTACTAGTATATAACCCAACAATTTCTATTGTAGTTCATTTTAAGTTCAAACTGTGACCTATTAAGTTAGCCCATAAATAACTATCTTACTGCAATGGTCCTCAGACTTCCACACAACAAAGAATACTCTAAGATATTTATTAAAATTCCAAGTTTCCAAATACATACCCAAAAATTCAAGTTCAAAAAGTGCACTTTGAAGCACAAGAATATGGACTTTAAACCAATACCTAAGGTGATTTTGATACCAGATGTGGACTACAGAATACCCTTTTAGGAATGCCAGAATAGCTCTCAAGCACAATGAACATCAGTCCTCAATAGAACTAGACACACAGATGGATCAATGGTATATACTCACAGTTTTGGACAGTGCTAAGCTACGACCTGAACATAAGAACTTACTAATAGCCAGACAGTGATGGCTCATGCCTTTAATCCCAGCGCTCAGGAGGCAGAGGCAAGCAGATCTCTTTGAGTTTGAGGCCAACCTGGTCTACAGAGTGAGTTCCAGGACAGGCTCCAATGCTACAGAGAAACTCTGTCTCAAAAAAAAAAAACAAAACAAAACAAACAAAAAAGAACTCACTAATAATTCATTAAGAATGTTAATAATTTTATTACTGCTATTTGCAGGGCTTAGGATTGAGTTTACAGCTTTTTAAAAATATTTTTTGTTTGTTTATTTATTATGTATACAATATTCTGTCTGCATATATGCCTACAGGCCAGAAGACGGCACCAGACCTCATTACAGATGGTTGTGAGCCACCATGTGGTTACTGGGAATTGAACTCAGGACCTTTGGAAGATGAGGCAATGCTCTTAACCACTGAGCCATCTCTCCAGCCCCCGAGCTTACAGCTTTGTATACACTAGGCAAGCACTCTATCGTTGAGGTACATCCCCAGCACCAACAGTAATCAAAAAGTATACCTCTCATAAAGAACCACCATTTCAAAAGAATATTCCAGAATGCATAAGAAAAACGAAAGTATCTTTTGTATAAGGATCTAAGGAGTGCTTGAAACTAGATTTCGGTATTACAGATTTTGTCCAACTCTGTCTTTTCCAGTTTTCCCCTTCAAGGTGAAATACTGTGTAACAAACAATTAGTCTGATCTTACTGAGTATTTTACATTTTATATTTACAAGAATAATACTCATTTTAAAAAGAAAAAACACAATTATATCATATAATTATATTATAATAATCTATTATTATAAAAAAGGCATTTTAACAAAACTAATTTCCAAACTATTTTCTTCATTCAGCAGATAGTTGTTGAGTTAGAAAAACTGTGTTCCTTATGTGGAACATTTGTGTACACTGTAAAGATGTGTCTCTGCCAAAACACCTGCCAGTCACTTAATTCAGAGGTAAGGCCCTCTAATACTGGGTTAACTAGATAACCTAAAGACACTAACAAAAATCAGAATTTTGGAAACTTTTCTTGAAAATGAATGCTAGTGAGTGCCCAGCATAGTGGCACATGCTTGTAAAACCAGCACTTGGGAGGCTGTGGCAGGACAATTAAGAGTTCAAAGCTAACCCGAACTCATGGTGAATTCCAGACTTGTCTTGGGGTACAGGGCGAGATTCTGTATCAAAAAGAGGGGAAAAGAGTGAGAGGTGGGGGGGTAATTTGTAAGATACTCCTGATTCATGTAAAAATGACCCCCAAATCATCAGAAGCTATAAGAGTATTCCTATCATTAAAACACTATTTAATTCGTTATATTTCTGAACTTTAATATATCATCCTATTAAGAATGAGTAAATGCCAATTAATTTCTGAGTTGAGCAGAGAAGGTTATAGGCAAAAGCAACAGAAATAGAAAGCAATCCTACAACTTTTAACCCTGTCTCATTTCACTATGCTGATGCTTTCCTGTGGTTAGGAATCACTGGTTTAAAATTTATGGTGACTATACAGACATGCAAAAGAATGTGGCCTATTTGTTATATTTATCAACTATTAGTTAAGAAACTAATTTCTTATATATTTTCCTTATAAAGAACATCTATTGATCTGATAGCAACTATATTATGTGATATAATAAAAGCAAAAAACAAAGTCCTAGAAATGTCTTAATACTAAAAGCAAATCGTGTAATCGTAAGAACAATACACACGAAAAGGCAGAAAACTGTTCAAGCATGCTCTATAAACCAAGAATAAAGTGCCACTTATGGCTAAATAACGGTATCTCATAGTAGCAATAAAGTAACTTCTAAACTTAGTTATCAGTTCTTTGCCTATTATGAAATAAAAATGTCAGAAGGAAAAAAAAAGCACTTTAAGATATCTGGTTGGCACAATTTAGTATAATTCAATTCCAATAAGAAATTTAATTATATTTTAGTATGAACATTGAACTTAAACATTTATATTCAATTATAGTCAACAACTTATACTAGTTTGCTGAGTCCCTCTTTTTTATACTAAACATATTTCAATTCAAAAAAGAAAAATAACAAACTACTAACCAAATTTTTCATTTTTGGAAGACTGACTGGTTCAAAAACAGAGATGACATTTCCATAGGATGCTGCAATCTTTTAAAAAGAAAGACAATTATAAAAAGATTAACATACTTATGGAACAAAAGAGTAAATGAAATAACTATTATAGCTACATTTTTAAGTATACATGATTTCATCCAACAGTACTTGAGAATATACGAGATTAGAATCCCAGCATGGCTACCTTCTGTACATATTTTCAGAGATTTCTCTATCTGTATTTACAATACATATAACACTATTTTTCTAACAGTCCTATGTTGAGAAATGAACATTCATAAAATATCTTTCAACAAGAATCTTAGCAACAAGATAGTTGCTAAACATGAAATCTGACCTGATTTTAAAATGAGTTTTTTAAGCTTATCTATCATTGGAGTTCATAGTTCTCCCAACAAATAATTTAACTTAAAAAAAGTTAAACTTAAGGGCTGGAGAGCTGGCTCTGGGGTTAAGAGCACTGGCTGCTCTTCCAAAGAACCCAGGTTCAATTCCCAGCACGTACATGGCAGCTCACAATTGTCTGTAACTCCAGCTCCAGAGGATTTGACAACACCTTTACACAGACATACATGCAGACAATATACCAATGGACATAAAAATAAATAAATCTAAAGGAAACATAATATTTATTCTTTATCAATTCCCTGAACTTTTTTTTTAACGTTTTATGTTTTTTTTTTTTAATTTCTTCATTTCTTGGCAGAAATACATAATCTGAAGCCAGGGCTCTGCTCATGTACCCTGGAACCATGCAACATGCTTAATTCTTTCATGAATTTAATCTTTAAAAAAAGCAACCAAAATAGCTTGAATGACCACCATCAAAATCTCAGAAATCAGCTAGTAACAGTGGCAGAGACCTGTAATCGCAGAATTTGGAAAGGCTGAGGTAAAAGGATGGATTACAGTTTACAGTTCAGCCTTGAATACAGAGTTGAGACCCTATCTCAAACACAAAACAAAAATTAAACCAAACAGATAAAAAAAATACACAAATACTCAAGAAATTCTTCTGCTTAGGCTTCAGAGTAGCTGGGACTATAGGTATGTGCCATCCTGCCTAACTTCTTGACACTTTAAGGAAGGCTTTGCTTTTTTTTTTTTAAAGATTTATTTATTTATTATGTATATAGTATTCTGCCTACATATATCCTATAGGCCAGTAGAGGGCACCAGATCTCATTACAGATGGTTGTGAACCATCATGTGGTTGCTGGGACTTGAACTCAGGACCTCTGGAAGAACAGTCAGTGCTCTTAACCTCTGAGTCACCTCTCCAGCCCCCAAGGAAGGCTTTGCTAACTGTTAATAAGGAAACTTACCTTTTATTAGTTTGATCATAAAACCAAATGACTTCATCCTAACCTAGATAATCACATAACTTGGAGAATCTTCATTAAAAAAAAAAGACATTCTTGCTGGAAGCTATGAAAGCTATCAAATTTCCAACATTAATAGCTTTATGAATCTGAATGATATTTTAAAAAGTTTTTAATAGTAATGAGATTACAGAACTACAAAGTTAGGAGAGCAAACACTGAAAGCATGAAAGGGAAAAAATACAAAATAAACACCACCAACAACAAAAAGCACCTCACTGAATTTTAGAATTCTAAAGTAAAGAGCAGCATGTTTGTAGCACTGTTAAGGACTAAACAAGAGGCATTTGTAACTATATTGAAAAGAAGGGCTATAAAGTGACAAAAAAAAATTGCAGTGCAACAAACAGATAAAGACTGAAATACATTTGTAATAGCCAGAACCTGGAAACAACCTAGATGCCCTTCAATTGAAGAATGGATGAAGAAAGTATGGAATATATACATATTAGAGTACTACTCAGCAGTAAAAAACAAGGACTTCTTGAAGTTTGCAGGCAAATGGATGGAAATAGAAAACACCATCCTGAGTGAGGTAAGCCAGACCCAAAAAGAGGAACATGGGATGTACTCACTCATATTTGGTTTCTAGCCATAAATAAAGGACATTGAGCCTATAGTCCGGGTTCTTAGAGAAGCTAAATAAGAAGGAGAACCCAAAGAAAAACATATAGGCATCCTCCTGAATATTAACCTTAATCAGGCGATGAAAGGAGACAGAGACAGAGACCCACATAGTAGCACCGGACTGAAATCTCAAGGTCCAAATCAGGAGCAGAAGGAGAGCGAGCACGAGCAAGGAACTCAGGACAGCGAGGGGTGCACCCATACACTGAGACAATGGGATGTTCTATCGGGAACTCACCAAGGCCAGCTGGCCTGGGTCTGAAAAGGCCTGGGTTAAAACAGGTCTCAATGAACATAGTGGACAATGAGGACTACTGAGACCTCAAGAACATGGACAATGGGTTTTTGAGCCTACTGCACGTATTGGCTTTGTGGGAGCCTAGGCAGTCTGGATGCTCACCTTAGGAGACCTGGATGGAGGTGGGTGGTCCTTGGACTTCCCACAGGGCAGAGAACCCTGATTGCTCTTTGGGCTGACGAGGGGGGGGGGGACTTGATTGGAGGAGGAGGAGGGAAAGGGGGGGCGGAGGGGGGGAAGAGACAGAAATCTTTAATAAATTAAAAAACAAACAAACAAAAAAAGAAAACAATGACAAAAAAAAAAAAAGACTGAAATACAAACTCCTTTTATCAAAAGTATCATTAGGTACCTAACATGATAGTTAGGTACCTGCCTCTAAGGGGATAGAGGCAGAGAGATTTGTGAGCTCAAGGCCTGCACAGTCTATATAGCAAGTTCCAAGCTAGCTAAAGCAATTTAAAAAAAAAAAAAAAAGACAGACAGGCCTAATCTTCTATACTTAGTTGGTGATGTGGGAATAGTTTCTTATTAATAAAGAAACTGCCTTGGCCCATTTTATTGGATAGAAAATTAGGTAGGCGGAGTATACAGAAGAAAATTCTGGGAGAAAGAAGGTTAGAGGAAGAGTCGCCATGGTTCTCCCGCTCCAGACAGACGCAGGTTAAGATCCTTCCTGGTAAGCCAGCTCGTGGGCTACACAGAATATTATAAATGGGTTAGAACAATATGTAAGAGCTAACCAATAAGAAACTGGACCTAGCCGGGCCAGGCAGTGTTTGAAAGAATACAGTTTCCGTGTAATTATTTCTGGGTATAAGCTAGCCATGCGGGCGGCCGGGTGCCGGGGACGCAGCCCTGCCGCTCCTATTTCAACAAGTTGGTGCTATTTCAAGGTATATATGTTGCCTGGTATGACTCCTAGCAGAACACTTCACAAAACTATAGTTAAAATGATCAACAATAACTACATGTTGTTTCTTTTGTATTTGCTGCAATTATTTTACTTTCAATTTACTATTTTTACTTTTCATATACAAATAGAAGTCCTAGAAGTCTTTTCTTTTTTCATTTATTTATTATATATACTGTGTTCTGCCTGCATTTACACCTACACACCAGAAGAGAGTACCAGATCTCATTCATGTGATCTATGAGCCACCATGTAGTTGCTAGGAATTGAACACAAGGACCTCTGGAAGAGCAAACTTGCTCTTAACCTCTGAGCCATCTCTCCTGCCTCTGTAAGTCTTTTCTTAGAGCTAAAAATGAACAAAACATTTCAGATTTTAGCATATGTATTCTTTCGATGTTTTCCAGAAGTTACTAGAATACCGTTTTAAAAAGAATGTCTACTAAATTTGCCTTTTGAAAACAATGCTATTCTTTTTTTTTTTTTTTTAAAGAAAGTTAACCTCTTAGGAGGCTTTTAATTTATAGTTTTTTTTTTTTCTCTTCTGTTTGTTTTCCAAGGCAGGGTTTCTCCGTGTATCTCTAGCTGTCCTGGAACTAACTCTGTAGAGAGTTCAGGTTGGCTTTGAACTGAGAGATCAGATCCACCTGCCTCTACGTCCCAGGTACTGGGATTAAAGACATGTGTCACTACCACCCAGCCTTGATTTTTTTTTCTAATGTTGAAAAACTAAGCTTTAGACATGTTTAGACATAAAAATTAATTTGTTTCAATTAGTAGAGAAGATTGTGCTACATCTTAAAATTATACAAAAACAGATTCCTAACTGGGTATAATAATTCCTGTCTGTAGTTTCAACATTCAAGAAACAGACAGTAGGATTGCTTTGAGTCCAAGGCCAGCCTAGGTTGCATAGTGAGTTCCAGGACAAGTGAGCTTACAATGTGACCTTGTCTCAAAAATCAAGAAGGGACTGAAGAGATGGCTCACTGATTAAAAGTACTTGCTACTCTTGCAAAGGACCTAAGTAAGTACTGTTCCCAGAACCCATGTCAGGCAGCTCACAATCAACTGTCAAGTCCAGGTCCAGGTAATCCAAAATACTCTTCTGGCATCAACTGATAACCTGCACACACACACAGTTCACATAAATATACTCAGGAATGCACATAAAATAAAGTATTTTAAAACAACAAAAGATTATTATCAGAATTTCTGACATTCTCCAAAATGCATCTTAGAGAGCCAAAGAAATGTATAGCTTTGTTCTTGGAAAGAAGGTCTTAATTGAATAGGAAATATATATTTCAGAAATTATTCTGACAAAAACTATACTCAAAATGAATCTGCAAGTTACCACAAGATTACAAACCTTGCCTTGCTGCATTGAACAGTCCACACATCCCACTTGAATGTTTCCATGTTTAGCGCCTGGGATGATCTGTAATCTTTCAAAATTACTTCCCAGTATTACAATGTCACATCCAGATGCATAGGCCTAAAAAATTAAAATAAAAATGATAGACATTTCAAGAAAATATGTAGAAAACTTGCATTAAATATTGTTTAAAACACAAAAATTTTAACTGCCACCGAGACAGCCTTCATTGAACTATTTTCTTTTCTTCTTATATGCAAATCCACTACAAATCAGTCCCATCTGTAGCACGAATAATAAAAACCCAGAGACAGATATTGAGGTTCAACCTGAAGATCAATAAAGCAAAGTAGCCAAGCCACTAAAGAGCTCTTCCTCAGACTGAAAGAGTGCGACTTCCTGTCTCATCCTGCATTATAGTCCTCCCTAGTGCTGGGATTAAAGGTGTGAGCAGCCACCTCCACCTGAATCTGTTTCAGCTCGGCTGTTGCGTAGCCCAGAGTGACCTTGAACTCACAGAGATCCTCCGGCCTCTGTCTCCCAAATCCTGGGATTAAAGGTGTATGACATCACTGCCTGCCCTCTAATGGCTTAGTTTCACCTTCTGGTCTACAGGCAAGTTTTATTTATAAAACATAAATAAAATATCACTATGCCCATCTGAAACCAATCACACGCATTTCTTCTATCTTCACTGAATGCTATCATCCCTGTTTGTAACTTCATCATCTGTCTCCTGCCCTACTGTTAGCAATCCAATTGCTTACATCTTTGTCTGTTCTCAAACCAAACAGCTGACTCCTAAAGATGTTTACTGCATCAAGTTATAATTCCTACCTAAATTTTAAAGTTTCCCACTACACTTGCAATAAAAACTCCAACTCCTTACCAGGACAGTCCATCTCAGGCACATTTGCCTGATTCCTTCCCTCACCAGGTGGTCCTTACACCGCCCTTCCTTCTATTCCTTTTCCATATCAAAGTATCTTATCTGAGTTTTATTTGCCTGGTCTTTGTCTACCTCAGGGTTTCTTAAAACTTTGTCCAACTGAGAAATTATTGCATGGCCCAAGGTATAGATACTTTTGCCAGGCAGTGGTGGTGCATGCCTTTAATCCCAGCACTTGGGAGGTAGAGACAGGTGGATCTCTGTGAGTTCAAAGACAGCCTGGTCTACAGAGTTCCAGGACAGTCTCCAAAGCTGCAGAGAAACCCTGTCTTGAAAAACCCAAATTAAAAAAAAAAAACTAATGATAAGTATTTTAAAACAATTATTTGGCATACACAAAATTTTAACATTTATAAAAGGTAAGAAGAAATTTGTACATTAGTGAGATGAATATGCTTTTTATTATTAAAAAATATTGGCTGAACATTTTATGAAAAAAATGTAGCGTGCTGTCTAATATTTTCAGTTTACTGATCCCTCAATTTTATAAGCCTGTATTTTGAGAACACCATTTTGCATAAAATACATATTATAAAATGGCAGAAGCATGCTTAGAGAAATTTCAGAAATGGATGGATGTTCCGTCCTAAAAATGGACCGAATTCATTGAATTATTTCTGGTGAAACTCAAGTTAGCAGCCCAAACACAAAATTTAAAATCAAACATTATTTAACACTATATAATCCAAAATAGACTAATCTGAATGCTTTCTTAGATCTCTTAGGACCAGTTGCCCAGGTGTGGTGTGGCCCATAATGTGCTTTATCTTTAGAGCAGTCGATTCCATCCCATGTTCTCTGTCCCATTTGTTCTAAGAATATGTACTACTCTCTACCTCTCTAGCTGCTTAGGATGCAATGACAAAGGACACCATGGGCCCCAGAAAGAAAGAAAGAACTAGGCTATGGTACAATAATAATAATAATAATAATAATAATAAAATCACTGTGTGGTAGTGATGCATGCCTTTAATCCTAGCACTTGGCAGGCAGAGGTAGGTGAATCTCTGTGAGTTTGAGGCCATTCTGATCTACACAGACATATAGAGATACCATGACTCATAAATAAGTAACTGAGTGAGTGAGTGAGTGAGTGAGTGAGTGAGTGAGTAAATGAATGAATACAGGAGAAATGGATAATCTGACTAGAGACTTCTACTTTAAAGCTTTAGAAATGAGAAGTTAGCTAACTATTAAGATCTTTTCTGCAAAAGCAGAAGGAGTTGAAAGGCTGCTTGAAGATTGTGTAAAAGTGCTTAGACATAAGAGAGAAAAAGTATTTAGGATTCCTACCATACAAATTGTGAATAACAGATATAGCAAGTTTAAGAAGGAACCTTCTACAAGCAATAGACTAAAAATGTCTATTAAAATACCTGAAAAGGTCACACTTATCTTAATGTGCCTTCTGCTCTGGCAGTGTTAAATTGGAGATTAAGTATGACTGCATACAAGGACATTGGTAGTATGGACAGAGATAAGGAAGAGATCTGATATTTATGAGGTAGACCCCAGTGGCCTTCAATCTCTTGGGAGATCTCTGAGTTCAAGGCCAGCCTGGTCTACAGACCAAGTTCCAAGTTCCAAAACAGCCTGGAATACACAGAGAAATCCTGTCTCAAAAAAAAAAAAAAAAGAGAGAAAAAAAGGAAAACTAAAATAGAAGAGAGAAAGGCAAACAAACGGTTGATGATTATTCTCAATGATAATAATATAAGAAAACAAACCAAACAAGGTGGGAAGGAAAGGCTGGAAGACATACCAATAGGGGAAACTGAGCCTAAACAATGATTTTGAGTGTGTTGCATCTTCAAGTGAAAAAATTCTAAGACCTGTTTATCATTTTGAAATTCAAAACACAGATCTCACCAGTAGAGGTAATATACACGACAGAATGGAAGACCAAGGACAAATTATCATCCTGAAAGGTACCTTACAAAGAACACTGAGTAGAAGAAAGAAAGAAAGAAAGAAAGAAAGAAAGAAAGAAAGAAAGAAAGAAAGAAGAGAAAGGAAGGGGAAGAAAAGGAGAAAAGACGTAATTAACTGAAAAACATTATAACTATAACTTACTATAAGAAGGATGTTATAACTAAGCTAAGGAGAAAATTAAATAAGTGAATTGACAAATGCTGAAGAGAAAGAAACATGGAAGACACTGAAAACTAAGGAGACACAGGCTGCCAGAAAGCACTGTTTTTAAGATGAATGTTTTAAACATATCTTGAAATTTCCAGAGAAAAAAGAAAGTAGATAATAAAGGACCAATGCCCCATATAGAATTTGAAGACAAAACCCACAGCATAGAGAAAGGGGTTAACCTGGGACATGTAGGATAAAATATATCATCCATTGTGCAATGACAGGAAAAAAAAAGGATGCTGATATAGTGACTTTTTTGGCTTGTAACTGACAATGAGGGAGTGATCAGCCGACAGATTCCAGGTGGATGTTTATATGAGTAACAGAATGTTGGGCTGGGAGGTTTTATCTTATGGAGGAACATGAGATAAAACAAAATGAACAGATGGGTGCTTGGGAAGCTTTGAGGTCTCATCTAATAGAATTGCATTTCCCAGTTTTATTTATATTATCAAGGAGTGATCAAGAGTCAGGAACAGAGATACAAAAAGGAATAAAGAAAAAACAAAGCATGTTGGATTTGGTTAGATTCAAAAACATGAAGGTTCAAGAAAGTTAAAAGATGTTGACAACAAAGACTATTATTAAATTAACTCATGTCAAATTATCTAAATTATAAGATATAGCTGTCTAAAAATAACCATGCTAAATAATAAGGACAAGGTTCAAGGTCTGGTTTTCACATTGTGTAGCACAGAAGTGATAGGAATTCCACAATCAGAAGTTTACGCAAGAAAATCCAAGAGCAGAGAGAGTAATCAGAGGTAGAGCATGCTCTTGCATGCAAAAAGCCCTGGTTTCACCCTGTATTAATTGCTCGCACATATACATATGTACTTTAAGTTCTAGGCCCAAAATAAATGGATGACATTTCTAAATGAAAGAGTACATTTACTCTCTCGCGGCAATGTTTTCCAAAGTTTGTGAAAAGTAGAAACAATGTCATGTTTTAATTTTTTATTGTTTTGCATTTTTAGTCTATATAAAGTCTGTGCTAACAAAGGGGTAGATTGTGTGTGTGTGTGTATAATACACCTAAATCTTAAAGTCACCTAAAGTAGCTTTATCAATATATAAAATTAATTTAACTTCTAGAACTTTTATCACCTGTCAGGGTACTAAACATGAAAGTATATCAGTAAGAAAAGAGCCTTACAATGGACTGTGAGCTAGGCCTGCTAGTACATTCCCTTAGTAATTCCAGCACTACTGAGGCTGAGAAGGGATCTAAATGCAAAGTCAGCCCTGGCTATCTAGTAAATTAGATGATAGTCTGGGCTACATAATAAGACCTTATTTCAAAAATAACAAAAGCCAACATGGCAGTGCACACCTTCAATCGTCAGAGGCAGGAGATCTCTTCGAGTTCAAGGCAAACCTAATCTATACAAGGAGTTACAGGACAAGATTATGTCTCAAAATATAAAAACAAAGTCAATACAATTTAAACATTAGGTATAGACTTGTCTGAAATAAATTATTCACAAAAACTCACTTAAGGTGCTTTGCCCTTAATATGAAGAGTTACCAAATGCAGCTTAATGACAAAGTTGGTATTTAACATGCTTCTAGTCCTGGGTTCAGTTCCCAGCACTGCAAACAAACAATAGCAACAACACTGTGCTGGATTATCAAATAACTCTCACAAAATATTTGTATATTACAATTGGTACACCAACTACTGTCAAATCTCTAACCAAGCCAGGAGAATGACATATATAATAATCCCAGTACTTAGGTGGTAGGGGTTAAGAGGTCAGCCCGAGCTACATAGTAAAATCCTGTCTCAAAATAAATAAATAAATAAATAAGTATAATTAGAAGCCTTTGTTCCTAGCCAATGAAGGTTCTCAACTGAAAATAATCCAGTTAGGTACAGGTAACAACAGTAAGTCACTAACTCAAGTAAACAGGATGCAATGCATAGGAAGACCTGAATCCAGTGTACTAAGAAGCATCAATCAAAGGACCTTCTTAACTTCCAAGTCTGACAATTAACCTGAAATATTCTAAATTTCAAAATTCAAGTTTGTAATAGCCAGTCTTCTAATCTGGAAACTGATTTCTTTAAAACAAAGTTTGTTTTCGTGAACCTTTCGTTTTAGGTAAATGTCCTAAAATTTTTCTTTCTAGAATATGCTCTGGTTAAATAACTCAAGTTTGATTATGTTGCAATTAATGCTTATTCTCTCTTTTAAAACCATAATATTGACAATTAGTGTAATTTTATTGATTTTTAAGTGTACTTACTTCTACAAATCACAGTAATTGATAAAATGAACCAAAAATTTTAAAACAAAGGTCAACTAAGTTACTTGGAACGGCATTATAGATACCATGAAGTTTTTTCTTCTTCCAGATAGGTACAAAGGCAAACTTTCCCCGTCTATAACCTCCCCACCCACAAAGACGTACACCATTCATAGAACCCTTTCATTTTCCAAATACAGCAATCACAGTGCCACCAATAAAGCATCCCTAAAATAAAACAAAGATTACTATCACATAAAGTTGGGAGAAGAAAAACTTATTTAGTCTCCCTACCAAAACCCCCATAGAGCCATAGCTGCATTTTTGAATTTGTAATTGGATCTGCTTAGACATGAGTGAGCACCGAGTTGTCTAATATTAAAGAAAGTCTGAAGCTATAAAATATTTATTTTACCCTCGATACAGAAAGAAAATCCTAAATACTAGCTTTCTGTTTCTTAAAAGTTAACCTTCTTGAATCAGCAAGCAAGGTACTTACAAGCCTGATGACCTCAATTCAATCCAAAGAACCCTGACTTCAACCATCAGCAGATGAAGAGAACAATCTCCTACAAGTTCTCTTCTGACTACCATACATGTGAAACATACACACATTTAAAAAAGTAATAAAATTGAAAAAATAAATTAACTCCCTTTCTGTTTCTTCCAAAACACACTGTCGGCACTAAGTATGGACTAATTATAAAAGGAAAAAGTATTTTATGTCAGCATTCTACACAAACTATTAAGACATCTAAATTTTAATTAATGGTATCTCTTTTAAATTACTGTGTCTCATAAACAGAACATTTCCTCAACCCCCCCCAAGGAAATTAAGATGAATAAAAGAAAGAGGGAAGCATTACTGTAACCAAAGAAAAAAGTAATTTGGCTCATGTATCCATTATCTCCCCAATTCCTCATTTGATGTTGATGATAAAACGTGTAACAAATGGACTATGAAAAATTTTCATGAAACTTTAGTAGAAATATTGTATTTATACTCATACCTAAATTATTAAAGCAATTTTAAAAGACTGCAATTATTAACTGCACTACAATAAAGCTGCTTTGCTCACACATCAAGTCAACCAGTATTTATACACTTTCTAGTACAAAGTACCATGAATTAGGCACAATGAACTATAACCTTAATTTAATAAGTAAACATTTCATGTAACAAAACAGTGTCCCATTAAAAGATGATAGAAAAATAAAATTTAATGGTTAGAACGTGCTCAAAAACAACTAATGACAAAGACCTGTGGTCCAAGTTAGTAGCAGACAGGAGGATCAGAAGTCCTGGGCATTGTGGCAAGGTGCTGACTCAAAAGAAAAGGTGAAAACAAGTGTTGAAGATTCAAAGAGCTTCCCTAGCATGTGAGCATGTGCAAGACCCAATGGTTTGATCCTTGAATCAAAAAACAAAAACAAAATTTTCAAAAATTAAAAACAAGCAAGCAAGCAAGCAAACAAACAACCTATTTATAAAGAACCATGCTTGAGCCGGGCATTGATGGCACATGCCTTTAGTCCCAGCACTTGGGAGACAGAGGCAGGCAGATCTCAGTGAGTTCGAAGCCAGCCTGCTCCACAAAGGGAGTGGCAGGACAGTCAGGACTGTTACAAAGAGAAACCTTGTCTCATAAAATCCAAAAACAGAGGGTGGAAGAAGAGTGGGAAAAAAAACAAACAAAAAAAAACATGCTTGAAACCAAAGCAGTTATGACTCAACTGCGACTTCGGTGACTGTCTAGGCACTCCCAAGGAAGCCACTGAGAACACATACTCAAGGCAAAAGTGCTAAACAATGAAATAAAAGCATTCATTCTGAATGCAAGAGTGAGATAGTCAGTGTCCACTATCCCAGAGCATATCCAAACTAGTTTGAGGCAGTTGATGTAATAAGAAAAAAAAAACTGAATGTCTTGATATGATAACCTATATTAGTATCAGCGTTTTAAAACATGAAAATTGGCATTCCAAACTCAATTTGAAGTATGTCGAGACTTTGCTTAGGAACCAGTCTTGTTCTTGTGATCCTCCGAGCGCTGAAATATTTGCCAAAGTGTAAAGGGAAGAACTGCAGACGGGCTCAACTTCAGAGAGACCATCAAGTTCCACAAAGGATGAGTAGGAGACTGCAAAATCCCAAGTCCCCCCCTCAAGTGCAACTACAACTCAGAGGGATTTTTAGTCTTTGCATATAATCTATCATTAATATTTTGCTCTTCTTGCTAAAAAAAAAAAAAAAAAAAAAAAAACAAAACTCAAAAGCAAAGCAGGAGGAGGGGTGAGCTTGGAGGAAAGTTTGACTAGAATGCCAGAGGCCTATGATTTGATCCTCAGAGCCTTCAATCCCATTCAAACAAAAAGGTTAAAAACAAATCTCAAGGGAGAAAACAATAGACTGTTCATAAACATGAAGGAGAAAACGCGCAATTTCAAGACAAAGAAATATAAGATGTACTAATTTATTCAGGAAACTAAGGGCAAGAAACTTGCTGAAATGGGACTACAGCTGGCTGCAGGAAAAAACATGTCTCTAAAATAAGAGACCTGGGATTTTTATACCAAGCTAATGTATTTATATGCGTTTACTCTCTAATGTGTAAATAAATGTGTACGCAACTTATTTGTATGCTTATCTGAAAGCAATCTGCAACCAGCTTGAGGAAGGTCATCAACACTTGCTTTAGAAAAAACTGATTTTAAAAACAGAACTGGGCAACAAGTTACATGATAGTTGAAGATACATTTCTTAGCTCCTGAAAAGCAACATGGAAGCAACTGGCCAAGATTTTACAGAGGAATACATGTAGGTGTAAAAATGAACAGTCATATTAATCATTCTATGAAGTACACACACCGTGGCCTTGTATACATTCAGAACGCCTTCCTTTAGAAGCTGGGAGCATTTGCCTTGGAGAAAGCCCTCAGAAAAAAAAAAAAAGGGGGGGGGGTGAGCCGGTCGGTGGTGGCCCATGCCTTTAATCCCAGCACTCGGGAGGCAGAGGCAGGCGGCTCTCTGTGAGTTCAAGGCCAGCCTGGTCTACAAGAGCTTTTTCCAGGACAGGAACCAAAAGCTACGAGAGAAACCCTGTCTCGAAAAATCAAAAAAAAAAAAAGGGGGGGTGGCAGAAAATGCAATACTTCTCTATCCTATACTCTCCCACCTTGAGAAACCTCCAAGGAAGCTGTACTGCCTTAAGAACAGATAGCAATGTCAGCGGAGGGGTGTCAAGTGCTAACACTTCTCCCTCCCTCACTTCCCCTAGGCAAATAGCACTCGAAGTAGAATCTTGACAACTACTAGCATCACGTGCCACTGCACTGGGAAATCACTGTCTCTATCCGAAAGCAGGGAACTTAGTAGACACAACTCTAAAAGGACACTTTAAGCATTAAATCCCTAAATCACGTTAAATGCTGAGTGTTACTTAGTCCAGCACACACAAACACACACACACACACACACACGTATCTGGAAAATTATGATTCCTAAGCCTGGGGCATCTATTAAGCTATTTTAGTTATACAAAATTTTACATTTAATCACAAAGTTGCTGCAAAAGTCATCGGCACTACAGATATAGTCAGACTAAAGATCTGAAGTCCACTACTGAGTAATGAATTGAAATTACTAAACTAAGATAGAAATGTCATTTATAGCGATAAAGCCAGAAATGTGAGACCGATCATCTTCGTTCTAATAGCTGGAAAAGGCAAAGAAGAGCAAGTCACTTTGGCTAAATCTTAACCTGCCCTAAGCAAACAGGGGATACCCCAAAGCTACAATGGTGAAACTGTCAGCGTTACCTTGAATACCCTCAAAACTTTTCAAGAAGTACAAGGCCGCTGCCTCTGCAACTCAAAGGATGATAGGAATGAATGAAGAAGAATAGTTTCCTTATTCGTCGGCGAACTTTAAGGAAAATAAATAGGCGCTGTTTTCATTATACTGCTATTTGCGCCGGCTTAATAATCAGTAACTGTTTTAAGACTACAAGGGCTTGACCTTAGAACTGGAAAAAATGAAACATCCCAACGACTCGACAACTCTCGCTAGGCAGCGAGAAAAGTCAAAAGACCCCTTCCACCCCCAACTCGTGATTCAACTATCATTTTGAAAGAGCTACTTTGGCCCGAGGGAGTAGGACTACCATTTCTGGAAGCCCGAAAGCACGCTAACCGGAGCGGAGGCCGAGCGAGCGAGCGAAGCGTCAGTCTGCTCCAGGCCTGCCTCCCTCCCTCCCTCCCTCCCTCCCTCCCTCCCTCCCTTCTCTCCCTTCTCTCCTCTCTCTCTC
>NW_026067946.1:5576499-5583777 GCF_014885135.2 Alexandromys fortis
TCAAAATTAAAAAAAAAAAATGAAGATGCTTAAAACTAATATGACGTCGAATGTTCTTCTGTATATGTGTTGCTTTTATTGGCTAATGAATAAAGCTACTTTGGCCTATGACAGGGCAGAATATAGCCAGGCTGGAAGGTGTTAGGCTGGGAGCCTAGGCCCCAGTAGTCCCTGCCATCTATCTCAGCCCCCAGGCCTGGTCTGGACTTCAAATCCCAGCAGGCCAGTCCTGACTCCTCCCTGGGGGTGGGGTCAGGACCACTCCCCAGGGTACTTGTTGCGGGAGGTCCTTCCGCCCCTCCAACCAATAGCTGCTGTGATACCAGCCCATTGGGGCGTGGTCTCTCTCCCTTTAAAAAAGCGGCTATTTCCTCTGCTCGCTCTCTTCACTTCCTGCTCCACCGGAGACTAGATTCCCTTCCTGGTTGTGCAGATGGCTGTTGTCTGGGAC
Organism: Alexandromys fortis; assembly: GCF_014885135.2. NCBI lineage: Eukaryota > Metazoa > Chordata > Mammalia > Rodentia > Cricetidae > Alexandromys > Alexandromys fortis. The sequence goes on from NW_026067946.1 coordinate 5,576,951, forward strand.
GGTGATCTGTAAGTTTTCCCCTTTAAATAAATAACACCCTATTAATCATAACTCCAAACTGGTGTGGCCTTGTTCGTGACTTACGCCTTCAGGTACTTAAGTGATCCCCCAAAAGAAGAACACGTGGTCCCCCTTTCTTCCTCCCTGGGGTCGCTTTTCTGCAGCTTCCCTTTTCCCCCTTGGGGTCACCTGAAAGCGCAGATCTCCCATTAAACCTGGATATTTCTTAATTCGGCTTGTTTTGATTTTGCTTTATTGGGAATTTTTGTGTGGTCAGAGAGCTCACTTAGGAAATATTCCTAACAGAAGGGATATAGAGAGAGACTAGGCAGAGTCAGAGATATGCCATGTAGTTGCTGAAGGAGACAGATTTGGAACCTTACTCGGTAAGCCACAGCCTCGTGGTGATAAACAGAATAATAGAAATGGGTTAATTCAAGAAGTAAGAGCTAGCTAGAAATATGGCTGAGTCATTGGCCAACCAATGTTGTAGTTATTATAGTTTCTATGTGATTATTCGGGTCTGGGCAACTGGGAAGCGAATGAGCCATCTACGGTTGCACTAACATTTTGGTGACAAATACTAGTAACCATCCTTTTCCTAAGACACTTGCAATATACATTCACTTGGACTTGCAATTTAAAAAATATATAAGAATAAGCTTCTAAGAGCTATCTTCCATTTCTAAGTAGAAAGATGAAAATATATTCAAAATGTCAGTCTTTTCATAAGTTAGACAACACTAGGTCATCCACCTTGGCACCTCCTTGTAGTTCCAGCACTTGGAAGGTGGAGGCAGGAGAATCAGGAGTGCCTTAGGTGCATTGAAGCTTAAGACCAGGCAACCATGACTACATGAGACCCTTTTACAAAAGAAGAAAGAAAACAAAAGGCAAAGTGTAGTGTGTTTTATGGAAGTTTGTGAAGTGTAAGATACCAAGAGCTGAATTTTTTTTTTTTTTTTTTGGTTTTTCGAGACAGGGTTTCTCTGTGGTTTTGGAGCCTGTCCTGGAACTAGCTCTTGTAGACCAGGCTAGTCTCAAACTCACAGAGATCCGCCTGCCTCTGCCTCCCAAGTGCTGGAGCTGAATTTTCCTTGAGTTAGAAATTGACACCATGGGGGCTGGAGAGATGGCTCAGTGGTTAAGAGCATTGCCTGCTCTTCCAAAGGTCCTGAGTTCAATTCCCAGCAACCACATGGTGGCTCACNCCATTCCAGAGAAGGAATGTATCGCCACTCAGGCTTACTCATACTGTATTTCCTCCAGAATTCTTGAGACATTAATGAACATTTTGCATATATTCTAGTACAGTTTTGTTCTCTAATACACACTCCTTTATATGTGCATTCTAATTTCGTTGGAGAATGAGAAAATGTGCCCATAGGTCATTTGTCGGACAACCACTGTTAACAAGCGAGCAGTTGACCAATCACAGCAATTATTTCTCCACAAAAAATGCCTCTGGGAGTTTACTAAAAACTTATGGACAGGTGAAACTGTGGAAGTTGGTTTCACATCATCTGCTGTGCACGACCCGCCAGCTTGGCAGTGGCAAATGCTGAGCACATTATACACCAGTCACTAAAAAAAGTTCCTTATTTTTTGGCTCAGTGGTTAAGAGCATTGCCTGCTCTTCCAAAGGTCCTGAGTTCAATTCCCAGCAACCACATGGTGGCTCACAGCCATCTGTAATGAGATCAGGCGCACTCTTCTGGCCTTCAGACATACAGATAGAATATTGTATACTAAATAAATAAATTAAAAAAAAAAGAAATTGACACCATGGTCTCACACTTGCTAAGCAAGCATTCAACTACCAGCTACAGTACCATCCCTAGAAATCACCTAGGAGACACAACTCCAGGTGTGTCGATAAGAGCATTTCCTGAGACATTTCACCTACCCGGGATGTAGACAGAACCATGCCATGGATCTGACTAAATGTAAAGGAGAAAGGGATAGGAGCACTAGCATTTATCTCTGTTTTTTGATACCGGCTGCCTGATGCTCTAATGTGAGATTCCCCTCTGTATGCTGTGAATACCATTGGTTAGTAAAGAAACTGGCTTGGCCTGCTAGGGTAGAACAAACCTAGGTGGGGAAAACTAAACTGAATGCTGGGAGGAAGAAGGCAGAGTGAGGGAGAAGCCATGGAGCCCCTGCCAGAGACAGACATGCTGCAACCTTGCTGGTAGGCCACGACCTTGTGGTGATACACAGATTAATAGAGATGGGTTAAATTAAGATGTAAGAGTTAGCCAATAAGAAGCTAGATCCGATAGGCCAAGCAGTGATTTAAATAATATAGTTTCTGTGTGATTATTATGGGTCTGAGCTGCCAGGCAGTCGGGAAACAAACTGATGGCCTCCTCCAACAATGCTCCTACCACTGTATCTTCCCACCTGAATGGACTGAGACAAAAACGCACCAACCCCTCCCCTCTGCAAGTTGCTTTTATCAGGTATTTTATCCTGGTAACGAGAAAAGTAGCTAATACAGCCACCAAGAATGTTTGGATGTGTTATTTGGTTATCATCTCAAATTTAGTTAAAGCAACTTTAGGTTAACTTTGGGAGAGAGGTATACAAGGAACTGAAATCAGAACCTCATACATGCGAGCATGCTTTCCATGGGCATAGCCCCAAAATTTGAATTATTTTATGTACTTGTGTGGGCAGCACATAAAATCTGTGGCTGGCACATTTACTATTTACTCATTCTCTTGTGCCCAGGTTTTGTTCTGCAGCACATTCAGGGGGGTAAAATGAAAGAGATTCAATGAGTTGGTAGCTATGAAACTGGAGACAAAGTCTTGATTCACATAGTAACTAGCTATATGACTGGATATGTTTATTAAATTTGAAGAGTCATTTCCTCGTCTATAAAAATGGGAAGTTTAATTTGACTATCAGCAGCACTTTGCTCTGTTTTGGCATCTATCCATCTCTGTGTTCTTGTCGGTTCGTGTTTGAGTTCTCTAAGCATGTATGTAGTTCTTGCAGCCAACTGCCTGGGTCAAATGCTGCTCTAACTACTCTCTCAGTAGAATATTTCATTTCCTTTTGCTTCCTTTAACTATAATTAGTTCTCACATAATTTTTGTGGGATTTAAATGAGAGCAATGTGTGAAGTAAACAAAGCAACCAAGTAATGTTCTGCATTGTTATTATTCTTAAATAAATCTCACCCGTTGATATATTTGTCCCAAGGTAGTCCAGACAGCATTAAGTTTCTGTCTTAATCAAGTTTCTTAGTGATATTTGAGGCTTTCTGCAAAGGTTCTGAGGTCACCCCTATCAGTATTCAAAGGACATAAACTGGCATAGTGGCACACACCTAGAATCCTGCAGTCGGAATCTTGAGTCCAGTAAAAGTCCAGGCTACATACATATCCAGAACCAGTCTAAAGGAAGAATAAATTGAAGCCTATAGGAGTGAATGGCTAACAGAACGCAAGGGCACTCTTAAGTAAACCTATCTTAAGTTAAATTTAAGATTCCTTCATACCACAATTTCCAAGATAACTGTAACCTAATTTCATACACAAACTGAAGCCTACCCATAGGATATATATTTTGCTGAGGACTAGAAGAATTTGAGAGTGTCACAAGCACATGAGATTTAGCCGATCACAGGCCACCAACTGATAAGACCTTGTTCAAATAGGCAAACCTTGACCTATAACCAACCAGTAAGTCATTTATGTACAACCTATTTCTGTTTTCTGCCAACATTGTTGAGAAGAGCTCTCTGAACCTTTATGTTTTTGGGGACTGCCAATCTGAGAATCATTCTTTCCTCAACTAAACTCTTAAATTTCATTTACATAAAGCTTTCCCTTTAATATTAAATCAATCCACAAAACAATCTGTCTGAATTATAGAAGTACCCCATACTGTTTAAAGTTACTTATTTGGTTTTGTCCACATCAGAGAAAAAAATATTGTTTAACTGTGACCTCTTATCTATTGGGGGGAAAGATTCAAACAAAAAGCTTGACTATATAAATCACCTATGAAGACTTATCTCTTGTGATCTTTGTCAACAGTGTTCTTCTGACCAAACTACACTTAGACTTGTAAGCTCAGGGGCAAACTGTGTGAAGTGGCCAGAGTACAGTCAAGAGAACACAAGTGTTCTTTTTATCCCTGCCACTAACCCCAAGTAACCTTGAAAAAGATTATTTCAACTCTTTAGGCGCTAGTTTGACCTCAAGCTCACAGAGACCCACCTACCTCTGCCTCCCAAGTGCTGGGATTAAAGGTGTAGGCCACTACCCCCTAGCTACTTCCTAACTTTATACTCAGGAATTTGGACTAAGTCTGTGGGCCCTGGGCCAAATGCAGTCTGCTTCTGTTTTATAGAGTCCTTGACCTAAGGATGGGTTTTATAGTTTTTTCTTTAAATATTTTTTATGCTCTATTTAACTTTATTTTATATGCATTGGTGTGAAGGTGTCAGCCATAATTCATAAGGCATATATCATACTAGATACGGCATCCTGCCATTAGTCGGTTGTTAGCATGACTTCTTACCCATAAGAGAAAAGTATATTAAAGATGACCTTAGTGTAGAAAAGTAATTACTAAGAGTGGAGAATGGTGAAGGGAAGAAGAGACAAAGGGAAGATTGATCATGAGTACCAAACATGAATAGAACATGTTCTGTTGTACTATAGAACAGCTTTAAGGCCAAATGACCTTTGGCACTATAGCATGATGTTGTCATCTACAAAAGTCAGGGCCATGCTTGAGAACTATACAGTCAACACACACACACACACACACACACACACACACACACACGCAACATCTCCTACTATTTTAAGTAAGTTTACAATTTTATGTTGGGGGTCATTTGTTTCAGTGTTTGGCTGCATGTAGCCCCCTGATTACAGTCTGTACATGCCTGGCAGAGTAATCTAATCTAATATTTATTAAGATCTACAATTTAGGATATTGAAGGCTCTAAACTTGATAAAGAGTAGGGAATGATAGCTACCACTGGTAAAATATTACACTGAACCTCATTAATATAAACATTTAATAATCGTTAATAAGAAATATATATTCTGCCAAACAGTGGTGACACACACCATTAATCCCAGCACTCAGGAGGTAGAGGTGGTCAGATTTCTGTGAGTTCAAGGCCAGCCTGGTCTACAGAGTGAGTTCCAGGACAGTCAAAGCTACACAGAGAAACCCTGTCTTCAAAACCTGGCAAAAATAAATAAATATATATTTCTATGATTCCTATGATACCAAAAATGCACTTAATTTTAGAAAAGAGAAACAAAATCTAAAAACAAAATTGCTTTCTTCAGAGTTTCTTTTCTTATAGATACAGATAGAGAGATAGAGCAATGGTAAAATTAAGTGATTAAATAACATCAGGGTATTTAAGGTAACTTCATTTGTATTAAAGCAGAGGAAGCCTCCTTATCATACCAAGGGAAATTGGCCTATTTGGAAAAGCTGGCTCTCTCCCTAATCTTGATTTCTCAGGTCAGATAAATAGCTCAGTCTCAGCATGGTGGAATGTTAGTATGACTGACTTTATTTTTATCTGTAGACAAGTCTGTGTAGGAGCATAGTCTAAAACAATAGCTCTCTGTGTTTTTTCAAACATTTAGTTATTTATTCTATGGAAGGTAGGGGTGGCGAGACATATGTGGAGGTCATAGAACAACTTGCAAGAGTTGATTCTCTTCTTCCTCCATGTGGATCCTGGGGATTGAACTCATGTCTTCATGCTTAGTGGCAAGCTCCTTACCTGCTAAGCCATCTTGTTCTTCCTCCCTTGTAGTGTTTCTTTAATGCCTGCCAGCTGCTAATTCTCACAGACCGTGTCCTAACATGCATTTAGTATAGCTCTGTTCAATCACAAACCTACTCCTGTCTCCTATAGTGAGACGAAGAAGGGGGTAAAGGTAAATTGTTCTACTTGCCCCTTGTCCTCCATTCCGTCTCTTTATTGAGACAGCACGCCTGCTTGTATCTTGCTTTCTCAGGCTCTATCTTCCTTCTGCTCAAAGGTCACAGATCCACCTTCTAACACAAATAGCCTAAGATAAGTGTCAATCCATTTTTCCTCTAGTGAGGCTGAACTGTGTGATTCTTTACTTTCCTTGGAGGCTGTATGACCTTGTATTGTTTTCCTCTTTATTTTCCAAGAAATAAAAGAGGAAGAAAGATCCTAAAAGGGAAGTCTTTAAAAAAATATTCTGTATGTTTCTCATTGCTGCTGGCAGCAGAATCTCTAAAATCCAAACTGTTAGTGTGGGAGGATGGCTCAGTTGGTAAAGTGCCTACTACAACTGGGCAAGCATGAAGAACTGAGTTCAAATCCCTAACACTCATGTAAAGCATGGGCGTACTGGCACACGTCTAGAATCTTAGCACTGGAGGGCGGGGGGTGGGCAGCTAGATCCCTGAAGCTAAGTGGCAATCCAGGTTAGCAGGATCGATGAATCGATGAACTCCAGATGCAAAAAGAGACCCTGTCTCAAAAAACCAACCACTCTTGGGAATATACCCAAGAGATGCCCTATCATATGACAAAAGCATTTGTTCAACTATGTTCATAGCAGTATTATTTGTAATAGCCAGAACCTAGAAACAACCTAGATGCCCTTCAATGGAAGAATGGATGAAGAAAGTGTGGCATATATACACATTAGAGTACTATGCTGCGGTAAAAAACAATGACTTCTCGAATTTTGCATGCAAATGGATGGAAATAGAAAACACTATCCTGAGCAAGGTAACCCAGACCCAAAAAGATGAACATGGGATGTACTCACTCATAATTGGTTTCTAGCCAT
>NW_026067946.1:5584044-5627917 GCF_014885135.2 Alexandromys fortis
AGCTGAGGATAGGGAACCTGAAATGACCCTATCCTATAGCAATACTGACGAATATCTTCCATATCACCATAGAACCTTCATCTGGTGATGGATGGAGATAGAGACAGAGACCCACACTGGAGCACTGTACTGAGCTCCCAAGGTCCCAATGAGGAGCAAAAGGAGGGCGACCATGAGCAAGGATGTCAGGACCACGAGGGGTGCACCCACCCACTGACACAGTGGGGCTGATCTTTTGGGAGCTCACCAAGGCCAGCTGGACTGTTACTGAAAAGGCATGGGATAAAACCAGACTCTCTGATTGATCATGGCGAACAATGAGGGCTGATGAGAAGCCAAGGACAATGGCATGGGGTTTTGATCCTACTTCATGTTCCGGCTTGGTGGGAGCCTAGCCAGTTTGGACGTTCAACTTCCTAGACATGGAGGGGGGAGGACCTTGGACTTTCCACAGGGCAGGGAACCCTGACTGCTCTTTGGACTGGAGAGGGAGGGGGAGAGGAGTGGGGGGAGGGGGAGAAGGGTGGGAGGAGGGGGAGGGAAATGGGAGGCTGGGAGGAGGCGGAAACTTTTTTTTTCCTTTTCTCAATAAAAAAATATATAAAAACGGAAAAAAAAAACCAACCAACCAGTCAACAAACAAAACAGAGTGATTGAGGAAGGTGCACAGAGTAAATCTCTGGCTCCACATGTACGCTCACACACACAAGAAGTAGTAAAAGAAAACTGTTAAACGGTTTCTGGCACCAGAAGACCGTAGAGATGTTATTCTGTCTTCAGCGCTCTTCTTTAAGAGAAGAGAGATCTTTATGTGAGTACGTGGCTTGCGCTAGTGTGAAGAACAAACAAGCCAACTTTAAGAGCCTCAGAATGAAAAGACTCGATAGGAGACAAGCTCAGACAGAGAAGTTATTGAGCATCTCTGCACACTCTGATTACAAGAGATGTTTAATGTCTTCTACTCCAGCTTCACCGATGCAAGTCCCTGTCCTCTGGCATAGGAGCCAGGAACTTTAGGTAACACCCAATAGGCCAAGAAGTTAGGGCTAAGAGAAGTTCTTAATACCATGACTATTGTTCAAATGGGTGGACTATTTGCTGAACTTCTTATAAGCATTCTGGACGTGTAGCAAGTAAAAATAAAATAAAGATCTCCTTGCAACTAAGACATTAGGTACTATAGAAACCTTACACTGCCAACAACAACCTTTTATAGAGACATACCACCAAGAATACTATAGTTTAAAAAGGCGTTTGAACAATGAGTTGGGATCTTGGCCAATATTTGTAATATAATTCAAACCATCTCTAAAATATGAAAGTTGTTGCTTAGTATACTTAGCTCACACTCAAAAGCTCAGTTGGGAGATTTCTTCACCCATAAGCATTTAAAGAGAGTTATTCATAAAAGCTGTGGTTAACAAATTTCCACTGTACTTTTTTTTTTTCAGGCCGGGGGAGGGGCAAATAACAACATTGAGTCTGACTATGTAGTTTTGGCTGTCTTGGAACTCTCTGGAATTAAAGGTGTGGCCCACCATACCTGGCCCAACTATGCATTTTAATAAGTATTTAATCTCAGTATTTAAGAATAATGCCTTTGTTTTGTTCTTACAAATGAAGAAACCTAAACTCAAAGAGATTAATTTCCTCAAGATCATTTTAGACCTGGGTCATATTTCCACCCAGGGTGGTAACCCTGAACTCAGGGTGCTTAGGTAGAAATCAGACAGGCCAACAGGACCCAACTCTTCCTCAAGTTATTTGGCTGGAGTTCAAGCATTATTAGGAAACCTCAGTGCCTGTTAAAAATCCAGAAGCTGTCAGACGGAAGGCTCACAACTTGACTGACATCTGTCAGTCCTTGTCCCCAACCCCAACAAGTTGCCTGAGAGCAAAACTAAAGGACTACCATAGACTGGCCAGAGATAGGGACTGGATCAAGAGGCACTGCTGTCAGCTCCATGTTTCTGAATCTCCAACACTGACTGCTTTTGCTGTTGCTTCCAAGTACCATCGGGATGGCGTGTTCTATTCCTTCCCTCCTGTCTCCCTAGTTCTCTGAGTTGGCAGAAGCTGTCAAAGGCTGCTTCCTCCAATGTACATGTAAACAGTCTTGGCTGTTTTAAAACTCTCTTGCTGGCTAGTGGAGACTTCAAGCCTTCTTAGTGACATCTGATGCTTAGCTAATTAGATATTCACTTGATTAAAAACCCATTACTGCCGGGCGGTGGTGGCGCACGCCTTTAATCCCAGCACTCGGGAGGCAGAGGCAGGCGGATCTCTGGGATTTCGAGACCAGCCTGGTCTACAGAGCTAGTTCCAGGACAGGCTCCAAAACCACAGAGAAACCCTGTCTCGAAAAAAAACCAAAAAAAAAAAAAAAAAACCCAAAAAACCATTACTTCTAGGAAAGTTTTGTCGTTATTAAGTCACAAGAATCAGGTGACTTTAATCAGCTTGTGATACCTATTAGAGGTAGGTGTTCTCTACACAAAAACAGAATTCTCAACTCCAAGGAGACAAGATAGTTTATTCTGGAGCCAAATATCCGAAAGAACACAGCTAGTTTACCCAAAATTCCATGTTCTGATGAGGAAGCAGTTTCGGAAAGTTTCTTTCTTTCTTTGGCAGTTCTCCAACTTTATTTGACATTCAGCAGGTTAGTTCTTGTCCACATTGACTCTCTGTAGACTTTTGAATGTGGTAACAGGTACGTAAGTTACCAGTTTGTAGAGCTTGTTTAGTGAGTCCTCATCCTCACAACGTTTTATCCGGATATAGTATGGAACATTCCTTATTCCTTTGGCCCAGATGGCTTTATTGAGCCTGGTATCAGTTCACACATATGGAGTCCCCATCTCCTTCATGGAAAACTTCTGAGTTTCTTTGAGAGTGCTTGTGCATGTTGATGGTGTATTCTCTGGTCACCGCCTCGTTGATGGCAGGATGGCTCGCTCTTCTTCTCGCCCCTCTTCTTTGTGGGAGCCATTCTGCCAGGCCCAAGTTGGAAAGCAGAGCTTAGGAAGTTCTTATATTAATGAAAGAAAGTCACAACTCAAGACACTTTTTTTTGTTGTTGTTGTTTTGGGTTTTGTTTTTTTTTTGTTTTGTTTTGTTTTGTTTTTCTAGACAGGGTTTCTCTGTAGCACTGGCTGTTTTGGAACTCACTCTGTAGACTAGGCTGGCCTCAAACTCACAGAGGTCCACCTGTCTCTGCCTCCTGAGTCCTGGGATTAAAGGTAAGGGCCAGACACTTTTTTGTTTTGTTTTGTTTTGTTTTGTTTTGAGACAGAGTTTCTCTGTAGCTTTGGAGTCTGTCCTGGAACTAGCTCTTGTAGGCCTCAAACTCACAGAGATCCACCTGCCTCTGTCTCTGAAGTGCTGGGATTAAAGGTGTGCACCTCCACCACCCTGCACTTTTAATAAATATTGGTGGAAATGTCAGAGAAGTAGGTTCCAGCAAAGTGGAGAACTCTCAGCTACAGGCTCAGATGCTGTCTGAAATGCTCACTCGGCCTTTTTGTTGATAGAACTACAACTATTTTAGTTAATACATTCGAAAGGTTTTTATCTATTAGTCACAGGACATTTGGTCTGACTCAGACATAGCCAAGGATTTGCTAATTACAGAGCTAAATATAACTCAAGGTAAATTGCAATTAGACTGTGAACATAAGGTTTCACCCTCTCCACACAATTGAAGTTCTAAACAGTCAATCAGCCCTTATAGTCTGCATCAATCGGCCTTTGCAAACACAATTTCTTTCCAGGAATTTGGGTTCTCACTTTCATACCTCTGCAGGAAGATGGACAACTCGAAAAAAAAAAAAAAAAAAAGCAGCTGCATCAGCAAAAGGCCTACCCAGCATTTGTGAAAACTTGGGCAACTGCATCCCTGGAGCTCTTGGCATAATTTGCAGGCAGTGTGTCTGGTTAAAGAGTGCCTCTGACCAGAAATTGTCGCTTATATAACTGCAGGGGAGAGGAGAAACCTATTATTGCAATAATAGTCTCCATAGTGAAAATAACAAATTATCTTAGGTGGCAAAAGTTGTCTGCATGTGCAATAGAATATCATTTAATCATTAATCAGAACGAAACAGTGTCACTTCCAGCAAAATGGAACTCCGGGGCTTCATGTTAAGAGAAATAAGTGGGACTCAGAAACCAAGTACTACATGTTCCCTCACAAGTGTGGAAACAAAACAAGTGGGATTCTGAAAGGGATTCCTAGGAAATAGTAAAGAAGCCTTGGGGTAGGCTTTTAACCTTAAAAAAATATTATAATGAATCACATTAATTTACATAATATGTGCTGAATTATACAAATGTTAAAGAATGCTATTTTTTTTTTTTTTACACAACACTGAATAAACCTGGACCCAGGGAGCTTTGGCTCAGTGGGGAAAAGCATTAGCCATGCAGCCTGACTGAGTTTATATCCTGAACCCACTCAGAAAGCCGACAGGGTGGTATGCATCTGCAGTCCCCACATGTCTGTGGTGAGCTGAAGAGCAGGAGGCAGAGGCAGGGGAAGCTAACAGGCCAGCTAGCCTAGAGTGCATAGGGCATAATCAACAAGACACAATCTCAACAAAGTGAGAAGAACTGACCCATGAAAGTTGCCTCCTACCCTTCGCTCATGAAAAAAAATCAAATTTTGCACATTAAAGGAAAATATAATTAATGTAAAACTTCAGATAACTCAGAAGCCTGGTGTGGTTGTTCATGATTGTAATATTAACATTAGCAGGCTTGGGAGGCCCAGGCAAGATGCTGGTTAGTTGTTTCAACTTGCCACAACTTAGAGTCTCTTAGGAAGAGGGAACCTCAATTGAGAAAATGCCTCCATCAGACTGGGAAGTCTATGGAGCATTTCCTTGATGAATGACTGATGGGGGAAGACCCAGGCCTCTGTGGATGGTGCTACCCCTGGGATGGTGGTCCTGGTTTGTGGAAGAAAGATGACTGACCAGGATAGGGGAAACAAGCCAGTAAGCAATATCCCTCGGTTGTCTCTGCTTCAGTTCCTGCCTCCAAGTTTCTGCCTTGATTTCCACCTCGCCTTCCCTCTATGATGGACTATATAACTGGTAAGCTAAATAAACCCTGTCTTCCCCAAGTTTGTTTTGGTCAGTACTTTATCTCGCAACAGAAAGGCTAACTAGAGCAGGCAGAAATATCATGAATTGTCCAGTGGTGGTAGCACATGCCTTTAATTCCAGTACTGGGGAGGCAGAGGCAGGTTCTAGGACAGCCTGGTCTAAAGAGTAAGATACACAGAGAAACCTTGTTATCAAGAACCAGAGAGAGAGAGAGAGAGAGAGAGAGAGAGAGAGAGAGAGAGAGAGAGAGAGAGAGAGAGATATCATGAATTTGTGCCTTTGGTCTACACAGAAAGACCTCGTATCTAAAAAGAAGCATAAATTGAGAATCTTAAAACAGGATTATGACGTGTTTTACAAATAGAAAGAGAAAGAGAAATTCTCAGAAAATAAGAGACTTACTTGAAAATAGTAGATCATATATTTGGTTTTTTGTTTTCGTTGTTGTTTGACAGAGTCTCACTATGTAGCCCTCTCTGTCCTGGAACTCACTATGTAGACCAGGCTGGCTTCAAACTCCCAGTTATCTACTTGTTTCTGCCTCCCCAGTGCTGGACTTAAAGGGGGTGGGAGGGCCACCATATCTAGTTGTTTCTATTTTCTTTAAGGTGTAAGTATTTTTATTGTTAAAATAAGAAAATGCAGGAGTTAAGAGTTACAAACAATGAAAAATCTCCCTCAGAGAAAACCATTATTACTATTTTTTTTATGATATGCTACACACACTTTTAACCAAAGGGAAGATTATACAGGATATTTTATTTTAATTAAATTTTTAGTTAGTGTACACTATGATGGGTTTTATTACATTTTCTACATACATATGTGTATGATTATATATGTATGCATATGTATAACCAACTATTTCATTCTTTACATTGTTGAGTCTTTATTTCACTGAATTCTGCTTTGATCCTTATGATTTCTTTCTAGTTGTACTACCCCACCTCCAATGTGCCCTCTCGCATTGATCATTATTAAGAAAATGGCCTACAGGCTTGCCTACCTACAGTCCAATCTTATGAAGCCATTTTCTCAGTTGAGGTTCCCTCGTCTCAGATAACTCTAGATTGTGCTAAGTTGACATAAGAGTAGCCAGCACACTTGTTTTGAGATTATTCTGCGTCCCACACAGAATATAGTTCCCAGGTTACAGATAACAAATCTGAAACAGTAAATGTAAGCCACTTCCTAGGATCACGCAGTTCACTGGGACAGAGCATGGCTGACTGGAGCATGGCTGACTGGTGGGCATCCTGCCTTACCTCAGATTATTTAGTAACCATAACCAGTTCAGAGCTGAAACCCCAGCCAGGCCCATGACAACCCTTCTCCACCTAGCAGGGGGTTTTCCATCTTTAATGCTTTCTAGATGTAGATAACATTTGCATATTTTAGGAAGGAAGGCTGTACTAAACTCCAACTTTGACAGGATAAGGAATACAAGAAAGTCATGACAGCCTCACCTGAACCCTTGGTCAAAGCCTGCTTCATGACTTTCCCATCCAAACACGTGAGACTTGACTCCCCATGACGTCTTCACTCCCTTTGGTTGGTTTGAACAGTTCCTTTTACATGAGAGTCCCAGTTTTCTGCACCTTTGAAAAATACTAGCACGTGAATTAGCCCCGAGAAGGGGATCAGAGAGTCTAGGAAGGAGACTACCACGTCTACAGACACTTGACATATCACATGACTCCACAGTAAAGTTCACCTGCTGCTGTTTTTTATTTTTTAATAGAAGTATGGAATTGAGAGAATTCCAGAGGGAATAAAGCAGAGTTGAATAGATAGACTGCTTATCTTTTATCTAGCATTTTCCTTCTCTGCTTCCCAAAGTATAGAAAACACAGCCTTTACAAGATGGGCATTTAGTAAGTAACTTGCTAAAAGTCTTGGTACTTTAATTAAGGCACATTGTAGACAATAAGCTTTTTTTTTTTTTTTTGGCTGGGGAAGGTTTTGTTTGTTTTATTTTTGAAACAAGGCTTCTCTTTGTAGCCTTGACTATCCTGAAATTTACTCTTGTGAACCAGGCTGGCCTCAAACTCTGAGATCTACCTGCCTCTGCTTCTCTGCTTTGCATATGCTGGGATTAAAGGTGTGGGTCACCACTGCCCAGCTGGCAATCAGATTTTCTGTTGTAGGTTCTAGGCTTTCTGAATCCTAAAAAGTAGCAATAGATAAAGAAATACCCTTTCTTAATATACAAAAATGTCATACATACATTTTCTGAGGAAAAAAATCGTACAACTTATAATTTTCAAAAATAAATTTTTTACGTATTTCTATTTTCTGATATAGATTACACAATGGATGCCTGCTATGGTATATGTATTTAATATTCTTTGTAGAGAAGTTTTGCTCTGTATAAATGAGGGAGTATTTTGAAGGTCTCTCTTAGGAGAGTGGGACTTGAGATAAGCCATTGATTAGAGGTTAGATGTCTCAGGAAATGGTATTTTGCTAGTGCAGTGAACAGGGAGAAAACAGCATGATGAGCTGTTTTGGTGAGGGAGGCTAAGGATAATTTTGGTTTGTGAATTTGAAGTAATTATAGATGTTGTTTGAAAGGACGGGACTGAAGCTCAGGAATGATATCAGTACTACCAACACAAGCCTTGCAGATGGCCATGGTGTCAAGAGTTCAGCCACAGGAAGGGAAGTAGGTTTCAGAGGGGCGGGAGTACAGAAAGCAAGCCATGGAGAACCAAGAACTACGTGTAGTCATGCCCCTGGAGTGTTAAATGTGAGGAGATGCCATTGAGTGAAGTATTTCGGTTGTACATTGATTTAAACAACAACAACAATAAAAGATGATTCTCCAGGGAGTAAAATGAATTAAAATTTAAGAAGAGAGCATTGGATTTAGGATTTAGTAATTTCTGGGAATGAACTTTTAAAAAAATATTTAAATTGCATTTAATGCTCTATTATACAAGATATAACACAGGAACAGTATACTGCAAAGAATAAATAAGTGATGTTTAAAAATCAGGCATGGGTGGCAAGCTGATGACCTGAGTTTAATCCCTGGCATCCACATGGTGGACAAAGAACTGATTCTTTCAAGATATCCTCCACTCTCCCTATGTGGGAATGCACTGTTTTTATTGAGGGCATGGATGCTATTTAGATTAGGACATCATGTTTGTTACTTTCCTCATTCTCATGACCAAATGCCTGACAGAAGAGAACTAAAGGAGGAAAGGTTTATTTGGGCATGATCAGTAATCAACAGGAAACTTATTGATTAGTGACTTTTCAAAAGGCTTTAGGATAAAATGTATAAAATGCTCTCATTACTAGTTATAAAAAAGAATAAAAAGTCTGGAAGTAATATTGCAAATTAAAGAATTGAAAATCTTACAAATGACACTGCGCTCTTCTTCTGATTCTGCATATGAATGAAAGCACGTAAGCCATCCTTTCCTTGGCTTATTTCACTTATCCCAGTGAAGATTCAGAGGGTTGAGAGTTGGAAGCTTGACAGCTGGACTAGCTCCCTCCATAGCAACAGGAGCAGGAGGGAGCATTCATCATCCCTCGATGGACAAGGGTGAGGGGAGTGGGAACAGAAGCGTGGCCCGGCTATAACAATCAGGTCCTGGCAGTCTCTGCCCATCCCAATGATTCTAGTCACCAACTAGGGACCAAGAATTCAAATACATGTGCCTGTGGGGACATTTCACATTCAACAGACATGAAGAGACAGTGTTGTTTGGCAGAAATAGCTACAGGTTGCCTTTGCCCTTAAGTTTACTAATTGTCCTTTCTCAAATTTTTTATTTTTAATTTAGAGAGATGAAGCCTTAGTCCCAAGAGATCTTCCTGCCTCTGCCACTCAACTGTCTGGGACTACGGGCGTATATCACCACATCTGGCTGCAAGTGGAGTTCTGAAAAAGAGAAGCCTATGGAAAAATTACAAGACACTTGTGCTGGTTTTGTTTTGTTTGTCAACTGGTCACAAACCTAGAGTTATCTGGGAAGAGGAACCTCAACTGAGAAAATGCCTTCATCACACTGCTTCTAGGCAAGTCGAGCATTTCTAAATTAACAATTGTTGGGGAGAGGGCCTAGCTCACTGTGGGAAGTGTCGCCCTTGGGCTGGTGGTCCTGGGTTCTATCAGACTGAGCAAACCACGGTGAGCAAGCCAGTAAGCAGCATTCTTCCATAACCTCTATTTCAGTTCCTGCCTCCAGGTTGATGCCCTACTTGAGTTCTTGCCTTGACCTCTTTCAATGATGGACTATGATAGGGATTTATAAGCCAAATAAGCCATTTTCTCCCCAGGATGCTGTTGGTCATGGTGTTACCACAGCAGTAGAAAGCAAACTAGGGCAGGCCTGAAGAATTCGCCTTCAATTCAGTCTTCAGCCAAGCTTATGCTATCAGCTGCACACCCAAACCACAGGACTATGTGGAGACAGGGTGTCCTTTTGTTTACTTCTGTCTTTCTTTAAACAAGCGTAACAATAAAAACATTCTTGTTTGAGCCTAGAGTAGTGGCAAGTGCCTATTTCTCTGCATGTTTAAGGCTGAGGCAGAAGTTTGACTGTGAGTTTGAACCTCGCTACAAAGTGAATTCCAGGCCAGTCTGGGCAATAGTGTGAGAGAGCTTTTTTCAAAAAAAACTAGAAAATCTCATTTTGTTTAGTTAGTGTCTTAGTTAGGGTTTCTATTAATGGAATGAGACACCATGACCAAAAAACAATCTGGAGAGGAAAGGGTTTATTCAGCTTACATTTCTGTGTTGCTGTTCATCAACAAAGGAAGTCAGGATGGCAACTCAAACAGGCCAGGAACCTGGAAGCAGAAGCTGTTGAACCTGGAAGCACAAGCTGATGCAGAGACCATGGAGGGGTGCTGCACCGTGGGCTAGCTTCCCCTGGCTTGCTCGGCCTGCTTTCTTCCAGAGCCCAGGACTACCATCCAGGGATGGAAACACCTTGGGCTGGGCCCTTCCCTATTGATCACTAAATGTGAAAATATCTTACAGCCGGGTCTCATCAAGACATTTCCTCAACCGAGGCTCCTTCTTCTCTGATGACTCTAGCTTATGTCAAGTTGACACACAAAACCAGTCAGTGCCGTTAGCTTTTAGGAACTAGTGAGTCTTAAAAATTGTCTTGCTCTCTTTAGATAGGCTATAGACTGGAGAGTTTCTAAACTGCACTAGCTGAGAAAAGTTTCCTGGGTGTCAGTCAGAGAACAAGTTCTTTCTAGCAGTGGCTCTGGACCGCTGTCCTGCAGGGTCTAATTACATTGCCTCCTTGACCTTGATTGCTACCTTTAAAAGAGGCTTTAAAGCCGGCCAGCTTCCTGGACCTGCCAAGTCGGCTGCCTGTCTGGCCAATGGTCTTGACTTGCCCAGACCTCCAGCTGTCTGACCACATGCTTAGCTAAGTCCATTTCTGTCATACTTATTGTCTATGCCTCTTTAGGAAAGGTTCGTTTAAGTTCTAGCTCCTCTGTAGCTTAGTGGTAGAGTGCTTGCCCAGAATGCATGAGTCCCTGGGTTCTATCCTAAGGACCAAACAAAACAACCAAAGGTACCTGGTGTAATAAATACCAAGAAGAAAATAAATTAAAGCTGGAAACTGGGCATGGTTTTGCAGACTGTAATCGTAGCACTGAGGAGGTAGAGTCAGGAGGAATAAGAGTTCAAGGCCAGCATTGATTTCCTAGCAAGCTTGAGATCAACCTGGGATACATAAGGCTGTATGTTATACATGCATATGCACACATACATGTAACTAAAATAAAAGAATAAAAGATAATATGGCGGGCTGGAGAGATGGCTCAGAGGTTAAGAGCATTGCCTGCTCTTCCAAAGGTCCTGAGTTCAATTCCCAGCAACCACATGGTGGCTCACAACCATCTGTAATGAGGTCTGGTGCCCTCTTCTGGCCTGCAGGCACACACAGACAGAATATTGTATACATAATAAATAAATATTTAAAAAAAAGATAATATGGCTGGAGGGATTGTACTCCGAGAGAATAAATACAAAGATGATAGTTTATCAGTGGTTCTCCACCTTCCTAGTGCTGCGACCCTTTAATACAGTTCCTCATGTTGTAGTGATCCCCAATGACAAAATTACTTCATACCTGTAATTTTAATATTGTTATGAATCATAATTTAATTTAAATATTTTCAGAGATGGAGATTTGCCAAAGGGGTTGCAGCCCACAGATTGAGAGCCACTGGTTTAGTTAAAAGATACAGATGTGTTTGAACAGGTTAAATTTGGTGGAAAAATGTATTTTTAAAATGTAAAGTATTGAGTTTAAAATGCACATCCACAGTGGGTTACAAATGTCTGCTTATGGATGCTTTCACGTTTCTATGTAGGTTGGCTGTACCAGTTTCTACACAGTCCTCTCTTCCTTCTCCATTAAAAGATTAGGTTACTCCAAAGATTCTCCTTCCCTCAATGAATTGAGGACCATGTTACAAAATAGCAATTATAATTAAGGATATTAAGAATAGCCTTGCTTTTAGCTTTCAGCTCATAGAAGAAGGTTTTCTTCCGTCATCTCAAAATTTAGGTTTTCTGACAGCAACTGCCTTCCCCATTCTATATGATTTTAATTGTGTCAAAATCGTATATGTAAGTATACTAGTTGTAACGTTCACATCAAGTCTACTCCAAAGAGTATTTGCCCTGTATCAGTCTCTTTCCAAAAGGTTGGTTATGACATTGCCAAAGCAACCAGTGACGGAAAGGTCCTGAGGATCGCAGTGCGGCACCATTTGAATCACACAGGGTCAGGCTGAGGTGGAATCTCCTGCCTTTGTCCCTGGTCAGCAAAACTTTCAAAAAGCCACCCAAAGTGAAAGGAACACAAAATTTGACACAGCGGAGATTCCACTTTGGATGAGGCTGTCAACATTGCCTAACAGATCTGAGACTGATGTGTAGTGCAGAACTTTCAGAGACCATGTAAGAAATCTTGGGCTTTGTCCCATCTGTGGGCTGTAGTGTCAGTGGCGTCACCCTCATGACATCATATATAATACCAAGTGGAGCTGGGCATAGTGGTGCACACCGGCAAGTGCACATTCAGAGGACAAGACAGGATGACTGAGAGTGCAAAGCCAGTCTAAGTTATGGAGAAACTCCATATGCAAAACAGACAAATAAGCAACAATAAGACCCTGCTAATCTTGGAAATACATCATGACAAAATGTTTTATGTCCACTTCCTTTCCCCAAAGATCTGCTCTGTCGCAATCTTTCTCTCTTGGTTTTTCAAGACGTGGTTTCTCTACGTAGACTTGGCTGTCTTGGAATTCACTCTGTAAACCAGGCTGGCCTTGAACTCAAGAGATCTGTCTGCCTCTGCTTAGCGATTGCTGGGATTAACGATGTGCCCACACAACTTCTGCTTTGTGCCTTAAGGAAATCTCCTTGTTCTCCTATAAAAGTTTTCTCCCTGACCTTACTAAATTGCCTATATGCATATCTTTTTTTAAAAAAATATTTATTTATTTATTTATTTATTTATTAAGCCTGCTGGCCAGAAGAGGGCACCAGATCTCATTACAGATGGTTGTGAGCCACCACGTGGTTGCTGGGAATTGAACTCAGGACCTTCAGAAGAGCAGGCAATGCTGTTAACCGCTGAGCCATCTCGCCAGCCCCCTATATGCATATCTAATCACTTTAATGAGCTAGTTGCTTCTTTTCTTGGCTTCCTTATGCACATGGATTACTGTTCTTCTTCTTACTCTGTTTCTGTTGTTGTCATCAGTTTAAAGGACCCATCGCTGTACCTAAAGACAGAGGAAACGTGTGTTTTCCTCCCTAGAAAGTCTGCTAGTTTTCAGAACTGGTGCTATTTGTATTTATGACAGAGTTCGTCATTGCATGGTACTATGCCATCAATTTTTTTTTTTTTTTTTTGAGGCAGGGTTTCTCTGTGGCTTTGGAGTCTGTCCTGGAACTAGCTCTGTAGACCAGGCTGGTCTCGAACTCACAGAGATCCCCTGCCTCTGCCTCCCGAGTGCTGGGATTAAAGGCGTGCGCCACCATCGCCCGGCTTTATGCCATCAATTTAAAAGCACACGTTCACTCCCCCCACTGCCCCACTCACTTCCATTTCACTCTGTGTCAATCAAAAAATGCCCATATGTATCCTATTAATAACTAGGATTGCCCTGTCAAAGAGAGAAAGGAAGGGTTATATAGTCAGGGGTCAAAGTCATCACAAAGGAACCCAGAGAAAAACCTAACCAGGGCTCATAGGAGTTCACAGACTTTGTACTGACAGCTAGGGAGCCTGTATGGGACTGACCTAGGCCCTCTACATATGTGTGACAGTTGTGTAGCTTGGTCTATCTGTGGACTTCTAGCGGCAGGATCAGGGCCTGTCCCTAACGCTTGAGCTGGCTGGCTTTTGGGAATCTATTCCTCATACTGGGTCACCTTGCCTGGCCTTAATACAAAAGGAAGGAGCTCAGTCCTACCTCAACTTGATAGGCCATGCTTTGTTGACACCTATGGGAGCCCTGCCCCTTTCTGAACAGAGGAGCAGGGCAGAAGGAAGGCTGTGGGGGATGGGAGGAGGAGGAAAGGGAAACTGCAACTGGGATGTAAAATAAATGAAAAAAAATTTATTTATAAAAAATAAGTAGGATTGCTAGACAAATGCAGGAAGTCAAGTTAAATTTGCATTTCATAATTATTTCATAATAATTTTTGTATATTTCAAATGTTATATCAGATGTGCCTTCTAAAATTATTTGAAATTCAACTACACAGGGTGTTCAAAACCCCAATTATAGTCTGAATGTTCACGCTGTGATAGCACCATCATCACCACTACACACACTCACACACTCACTCACTGAAACCTTAAGCACCTAGGAGATTTATTTTTTTTAATGAAAAAAAAAACCTTCAGAAAATGAAAGCTTAGCTTAATTGCTTCATAGGTCTATATTTTAAAATAAAAACAAAAAAGTAGTAGGTAAAAAAAAAACTGTAAAAAAAGAAATACACACTCACCCCAACCCCCTTCACATATAAAGGTGGAACTCATTGTGTTCAGTAGAGCTGGTTAACTTGTTAACAGAGATAGTCAGCCTGGTTGGGGGTAGTCAGTGAAGTCAAAGTTCTCTGAGACAATGTGGTTTTTCCTTAGCAGGAGCCAATCAGAATGGTCAGGAGCCAGGCATAGTTGTGTAGAATCACAGAACTTGGGAACCTAAGGCAAGAGGATTTGGAGTTCAAAGTCAGCCTGGGATACACAACAAAACTGTCTTCCAGAAAAGACCAACTTGGGCTGGGATATGGTAACCTGTAAAAAAGAGAGGGCTTGAGAGGATACAGCTCATTGATCATTGACAGAGTGCTTCTCTAGCATGTACAGGAAGCTGGGTTTGATTTTGTTAAATATCAGTTAATGAATTCTGAATATTCTGATTTTCCTAAGGAGGGAACTGTTTTAAAGCAGGAGTACAGGAACACACACACACACGAATGTACACATGCATACACACGTTTTCAATTAGAAATACATACAAAATGTTAAAGATGTTCCTGTATTCAGCAATGATCCTAGCAGCACTCATACCACTTCAGAACAAATAGTGGAAAAGCTTAGGTCCAGGTATGGTGGTGCATGCCTTTAATGCTAAGACTGGGAGGTAGAGGCAGGCAGCTGTCAGAGTTAAGGCCAACCAGGCCTACATGAATTCCTATCATAATAGAAAGAAAGGAGGAAAGAAAAAAAAGGAAGGGAGGGAGGGAGGGAGGGAGGGAGGGAGGAAGGAAGGAAGGAAGGAAGGAAGGAAGGAAGGAAGGAAACAAGCCTACTGGGAGAATTTCAAAGCTTCTACTATTGTGTTCCCAGGTCTTAAAGTCCAGCTGGATCGAAAGAATTTAAGCAAGAAAATGCAAATAGGAAAACCACTCTTCTGACAAAGAGCTGAGAGGTAGTTGGAGGCCCACTGTGGGGGACATGGTTAGTTTCCAAGTGGGGAACTGGACTATTGACAGATCTGGAATCATTTCTAAGGTAAGGGTGCCCTTGAAACAAAGCTTCAGAAGATGAGGGCGAGAGGGGAAAGGGAAGAGCTTTCCAAGCAAAGCCAACAGCACAAGGAAAGACAGTCCAAGCAAAGTTTATTAAACAACCACCAGTCCAGAGAACTGCAAACATTACCCGTGGCTGGAGCAGTCAGGAACAGTAAGAAACGAAGTGTTTGTTGTGGAATGTATATGACCCTTGTTCTTGCCTCATGAAGGAATTTAGTAAAAGCGTTTATCCCTCCTCCTCCTCTTCCTCCTCCTCCTCCTCCTCCTCCTCCTCCTCCTCCTCCTCCCCCCCCCCCCCCTCTCTCTCTCTCTCTCTCTCTCTCTCTCTCTCTCTCTCTCTCTCTCTCTCTCTCTCTCTCTCTCTCTCTCTCTCTCTCTTTCTCTGTCTGTCTCTTGGGTTATCTGTCTCTCTCTGTCTCTCTCCTTCCTTTTACTTATTCTTTTGAGACAGAGTCTGTCTATGTGGGTCTGGGTATCCTGGAACTTGCTGTGTGATCTAGACTGGCTTCAAACTCACCTGCCTCTGCTAAAAGCATAATTCTTGATGACTAAATAAAATGCTTTATCTGGTTGATTTTGTACTATTATCTGGATCCTGATAACTTTTTTATTAATGATCCTAATACTCTAAGAATGGAATTATGCATATCTTCAAGTACATTGAAATGCTTTCTCCTACTATAATATGGTTCCTGAAAATTTTAAAAACTCGTTGAATAAACATGAATTCACACATATAAGTCTCTTAGCAAACAGATGTTATTGAAGTAAAAGTAGTTATGCTCTGATATTTAGAATATTTGCAGAAATTGCCTAAAATCTTATGCTTGAATACTAGCATAATATTTTTGCATGCACACAATTTGCACCTTTTTTTTCAGTGCAGGTGATCCAACCTGGAGCCTTGACATACTGGCCATCCAGTCTACTACTGGGCTATACCCCAGTCCCTCTTTTCTAATTTTTTTAATGTCTAACCATTATTATATGCTGCCATCTCATGGTTTTCAAATTATTATATAACATTAATGTTAGCGAATATTTTATATGAAGGGAAATATTTCAATAAATAGCTAGATCACATTTTAATGCCTGGACACAGCATATAATTATGTAGATAATAATATAACAGTGTAGATAATATCACATTAGTGTAAATATACATTTTCAGATATATATATATATTTCAAACATAAGCAATAAAGAATCTATTGACAGAAGTAAAAATACTTTCTATGCTTGTTTTCTTCATTCTGGACTTCAGGTTATGTGGGATAAGTGAAATTATGTCTGATTGTTATCATTTTTGTTATGGTTTAGGGAAGGAAATCATTTTATAAGTTTGATCCCATTCCCTAGAGTTTAGAGGGAACTGAAATCTTAGAAGTGGTTTTGAGTGAGAAAAGGCAGGGTTTGAATCCTAGTCCTGGATCACTTAATAAATATATAGTAAAAGACAATAATCATGCAATGTTGGCCAAATGAGTTCGCCTCTATGAGTATCCGTTTCTGCATCTGTTAAGTGGGAATAATAACAAGCACTTCAGAGGTTGTTGTGATGATCAGTGCTTAGTGATGAGCACAGTCTAGGGCATGGTTAGTTCTCCGCACACTTGTATCTAATCAATGGCACAGTAGCTCTGAACCTGAACCAAAAGGAATCCAGCATAGGCATCTCTACTCCTAATATGATATGCAACTTGAAATAGTTTTTTGTGACACTGCAATTCTGTTTCTGCATCCAGAAAATGAAAACGATGTTGCAACTATTTGTAAATATGAGTACAAACCTTGAAAGTTATGTAAATGCTAATTTATGTATCATATTGAAACCTCTAGCTATGTTTATGGTCCTGAAGATAAGAATAGTTAATGTTTTGTATTTACAGTGTTCCTTCCACTCAGGCATTAAGAAGACATTTCCAAGGTGAGCAAGCATACAGCCTTGAATGTCGCCAGGGTTATGAACATGGAAGCAGTGACAGGAGGGACTGGTATCCTAAGATCCACAGAAAACCCCTGTCCCTAAGAAGTAAATAGCAAGTCTTTAATGAACCTTGCCAGCTGCTGCAGTAAGAAGTGGGTAGGCCAGACCTCCAGGGTGGGCTGATAACGCAGGTCTCTAGGCTACTTGAAAAACTTCAGCCTCTCCTTTCCTTTTCAATGCCAGACTAAACCACGATTCAGTTCTCTGTAGACTTAGCAACAAAACAAGAAAGTGCAAAAGTGTGGATGTGGTAAGAACCTTTTTTTGACTCACGTCTCAAGAGAGGAGATTAATCATTATAACTAGTTTAATTAACATTAACATTCAAATATTAATTTAAGAGTTGTATAAAGCAGTAATCATACTCCTAGATATGAATTCTGACTTTGGAGTTTCCTAGCAATGTAAATGTAATACTCCAGGGTCTTAGAAAAGATGACAAAATAGTATCTACCTCATTAACTAGACCAATACCTTAACCATTATTAAAGACTCCATGAATGCCTCACTAGCTGTGTGGTTCAGCTGGGTATGTAAATGAAGCTAGTTGTGACTGAAGAAACATAATGGTGACTCTTATGATGCCAGGACATATTATTTCATAAACAACAACCATTCTTTCTTTCTCATCATTACAATTCTAAAACACTGCAGCACACAGGTTGTAAGGCAGTCTTTGCACAACTAACTACCCTTATCTTGGTTTCCCTGTTCGTGAAATGCTTAAAACAGTACCCTCTCTGTGAAGTTGTTTAAGCAGAGCTGTTTAAATGATACAAATAAAATATCAGTCCATTTTCTGAAAGAGAGTAAATGTTTAGTGTTATTTAGTGAAAGACACGTAAATCTCTTCAGATACTCCTGAGTGTAACTATCTTCATCTCAAACCTACCATGGTCAGAGTCGGAACTTTTTACTGTAGACTTAGACACAGTAAACAAACCTAAAATGAAGCTGTGTCTGGTGTAGACTCAGCTCATGTAAGTGCTGCCTAAGGCATGCCGTTGTAGGAACACCGAATGTTGTTTCCTTTCCTTGGCAACCCTCACAACTCTTGTCTCTGAGACATCCTGAATTGTTTCAAGTTTCAAGTCCACTAGGCTAAGGGAGATTGTTTATGGCATCACAAGGTAGGCAGGGTCTGAGTGTTGATTTGAATCTTCTAGAAGCAGCAGGAAGGAACCATAACCAGTTGGCATTAGAGCTAGTCTTTGAGACAGCATGGAGGTTTGAGGGAAGATGTTTTTAAAAGTTACAGGAAAAAAAATAAAAACAGTGTCTTGAATTTCAGGGTTTGCATCTATGTTAGAGTTTGATTTACCTTCTCTAAGGGTTAACTCTGGAAAAATGTTTGTAGCATTTTTTTATCCAATTTATTTTGCTCTAAAGCTCATTATTGTCTTAATAGATTAAAATTAATTATGGTATTAGTTCAAGCAAAATTTAATAAGGAAGTCAAATGCTTTGCTTCCGTCTTCCTCAAAGGCACCCTAAAGTAAAAGAGTTTTACATTATAAATTGCTCTCAAGTATTCCAACCATTTCCATTTATCATTTAAAGAAATAAATGCTTGTAAAACATATTCATAAAATAACAAAATGTTTTAACAGAAAAATTTGTTAGTAATTCACAAGAGGAATTAGAGCTAGTTGTGTTTATTAATGTACTTACAATAGACGGTTCACTGAATTTCCTTTTGCCTTGTTCTTAATCCAAACTTTATCTTCATTTGCAATGGCTGGGAATGTTGCTATGGCAACATTAGGATTCAGGGTTTTAGAATGTGGCCAGATCAGAACGTAACATTCACACTTCTATGTGTAGTATGTAAAGTCTGGTCTATGGTATTTACTGTTAGAGGCTGTGTGCTATGTATTGTTGTTATTGGTGTTGTTATTGTATATGCGTTCCAGAAGATAATTTTCTTAATTTCCACTATCTAAATATCTTGGAGAAAAGGAAGGGAGGGAGAAAGGGAGGAAGGGAGGGAGGGAGGGAGGGAGGGAGGGAGGGAGGGAGGGAGGGAGGGAGGGAGGGAAGGAGGGAGGGAGGAAGAGAAGAAAGAAGAAGCACTACAGTTTCAGGAAAGCCGGCCTACAAAACCACTCCTGACATTATGCTTTCAATCTTTGTCTTGTTAGGTTTATACTGCTGTGATCAAACATCATGGCCAAGCAACATGGGCAGAAAAGGGTTTATTTTGATTTACCACCCTCAGGTTGATGCATCACTAAGAAGCAGCAGGGCATTGACTCAAGGCAGGAATTGAAGCAGAGGCCAGGATGGAAGGATGTAGCTTGTTTGTCATGCTTTTGCTTAACCCCCCTTTTCAGAGTTCGATTTTTGTGTCTGCTATCACTGAGATTAGAAAAGCTTCTGAGACGAAAGAAAGACAGAAGACAGCATGACTTTCCTGCTGTACTCTAACTTACCTTTTTATCCACAGCAGTTGAAGGATTGAATTTGGGAACCAGTGTTATTCTCTCCCCTAAGGAGTGTGTTAAATGAAGTATGATGACATACAATGAGGTGTGATTGTTTCTGTGCCTTTTTTTGAAGCACATTGCTTTGTCTCCAAAATCGAGTACATTCTCTTTGTAGAACAGCAAGCCCATTAACCCTAGGCGTAGAGTGACATTTGCCACCTAAAAACTTTGCAGTTTTTAGGACAGTTTTTCTCAACTTCAGCGTATAAACATAGGTAAGGACTTTCTGAATAGGACCCTGTCATTGAAGCAATAAAACCAACAATCAACAAACGTGATCTCGGGACTGGAGAGATGGCTTGGTGGTTAAGAGCTCTGACTGCTCTTCCAGAGGATCCGGGTTCAAGTCCCAGCACCCATATGGCAGCTCACAACTGTCTGTAAAAAGTTTCAGGGGATCTGACACCTTCACGCCAATGCACATAAAAAATAAAGTTAAGTAAGTAAAAAAAATTCTTAAAAAAAAAGTGATCTCATGAAATTAAAAAGCTCTGGTGTAACAAGAATAGCTAGTCAAGCAAAGAGACAACCTACAGAATGAGACAAAACCTTCACCAACTATAAGTATGATAGAAGACAAATATCTTAACAAGGAAACAAGCAAGCCAGTTTTAAAATAGCCTTAAAAATGTAATAATCATTCTTAAAAGAAGAGATGCAAATGGCTAAAAAAAGTTAGTGTTAAACATTCTTAGTCATCAGGAAAATTCAATTTTAAACTGTTAAGAGATAACGCAACCATAATAGGATGGCTATCATCAATAAAACAAATGACAGCCAATGCTGGCCAAAATGTGAGGAAAGAGTAATCCTTATCTACTATTGATGGGAGTGTAAACTGGCAGCCACTGTAGAACACACTATGGAGGTTTCTCAGAAAGATAAAAATGGAGCTACCATATGACCCAACTATATCTCTCTTGGGCATATATACCCAGGACTCTATATTCTACCAAAGAGAAACTTACATATCCATGTTTATTGCTGGTCTATTCACAATAGCATGAAAATGGACTCAGCCTAAATGTTTATCAACTGATAAATGAACAATGTAAAGGTGATAATATATGTGTGTGTATGTGTAATGTATACTTACTCTGTGTGTGTATGTATGATGGAATTTTATCAATCACAAGGAAAAATGAAATCATCCAATTTTCAGAAACCTAAGTGGAACTGGAAAATATATTAAATAGGCTTATGATGCCAGACAGAGAAGACAGATCCCTGGGGTTTACTGGCCAGTCAGCCTAGCATACTTGGTGAGCCCAGGTCAGTGAAGGATCCTATATCAAAATAAGGTAGATGGTGCCTGAGAAATGACAGCCCAATGTGACCTCCGCCATCTGTGTACATGTTCATACAGTCATGCAAATGTACCTGTATGCACACATACGCATACACACAAAGAAGAAATAAATAAATAAATAAATAAATAAATAAATAAATAAATAAATAAAATACAAGAGATAAAAAACAATATAGCATGAAAGTTACCTGGCCACTCTTGTTCAGAAAGAAATCACAATGATTTATGTTCTCTTTTTCTTCTCTCTCTCTCCCCCTCTTCCCCGTGTGTGTGTGTGTGTGTGTGTGTAAGGATGTATGTGTGTGGTATATGCTAGTGTGCTAAGTATGCAATATACATGGATGCACACAGGTGGCGGGCAGGGCAGGGCAGGACATTGTGTTTTTGCTACTACTCTCTACACTCTACTTATTGCCTGGAGACAGGATCTCTCACTGAACTGAAAGCTTGTCACTTTGTCTAGGCTAGCTGGCTAGTGAGCTTGAGATCTGCCTGTCTCTGCTCTCCAGTGCTAGCTAGGGCTACAGGTATTTGACACTGTGCCTTGCTTTATACATGGGTGTTGAGGAGGTCCTCATGTTTATCCAGCAAGTCCCCTTACCACCAAGCCGTCTTCCTAGACCCTTGAATTATATTTGTTTTATTTATTTATTTTGGGGGGGGGGGATGAACTGAAGGTTTTGGTTCTGTAGTTCATGCTGGCTTAGACCTCGAGATCCTCCTGACTTTGCCTCCCAAGTGATAGGCGTCCCTTCCATTTCAGACATATCTCATTTAGTACAGTCAGACCTCTGGCTTATGTCCTGCGTGCCAGATCCAGTTATTCCCTAGAAGAGTTATTTTTTTTCCACTGGACTCTTTCAATAACCGATTCCAAAAGGGGAAACTTCAGCATAATGAAATTCATTTGAATAAATTTGATAGACTTTGGTTTGGCTATCGTGCTTAAATGGATTTAAACAGATGAAAAAATATCTTCTTGGGTTTGCCAGTGAAGAGGATGATTTATGTATGAAAGGCATTCTTGTCATGTGGGAGAATGTCAAACTTTGCTTCAAATTGCTTCTGATTCAAGCTCAGTGGAGCCTTTTCCTTATCTTTCTGAATCTTCCTGCAGCAGCAGCTTCTTCTTCTTCTTCTTCTTCTTCTTCTTCTTCTTCTTCTTCTTCTTCTTCTTCTTCTTCTTCTTCTTCTTCTTCCTCCTCCTCCTCCTCCTCCTCCTCCTCCTCCTCCTCCTCCTCCTCCTCCTCTTCTTCTTCACCACGGGCAGGATTTCACTATGTAACACTGGCTGTCCTTAAATGTGTAGACCTCCTGCCTCAGATAACTGAGCGCTATGACTATGGGTATGCAGGAAGTCCAGCTTTTCTTGCCTTCCTCCTCTAGCCCCCAAATCAATTACTTTTTCTAAGTTTTAAATTTACACTTTTGGTTTGTTTTTCTTTTTTCTTTTGTTTTGGTTTGGTTTTCGGAGACAGGGTTTCTCTGCAGCTTTGGAGCCTGTCCTGCAACTTGTTCTGTAGGCTAGGCTGACCTCGAACTCACAGAGATCCGCCTGCCTCTGCCTGTCTAGTGCTGGGGTTAAAGGCATGTGCGACCACCAGGAGAATTTGCACTTTTGACAGTGCCTAGGGTTATTCAGTAAAACAGGAATATCCTTAATTGTATAGGCCATTTTTGTAGAATCCTAGAGGAAAATATTTTTTGATGTAATCATGAAGGAATGCTATCCTCCCTGCAATGAGTCCCTTATTGAGACTCTATGAAGAATGTGATGATGAAAATAAGAGGTAAGGCATTCTCCATGCATGGTATGGGCTCACAATAGGACCCCTTTCTAAGGAGGGCCTTCAGTATTTCTTTGAGTTGATCCTACTTGCTAGATTCACTGAAGTTCTAATGTAAACTAAACCATAGACCATCTTATAGCAAGGTTTCAGGGTTTTACCAGCTGTGTCACTATCGAGTTTTAACAGAACATGTGCTAACTAGTAGGGACAGTGTTTTCAGTTTTAGATACTGAGACGAGGCAACCAGAAGTCTTGTTAGGATCTATGGTTTGCTTGACACTCAATTCTCACTGTTCTCAGGGGCTCCATAAGCAAGGACAGATATCACACATTCCCAGAATTGGAAATTCCGTATCTCCTGTGTTTAACCAATGCCACCTCCAGCTTCAGATCAAGAATTTCCCTACTTATTACAGAAAAACAGGACTGGGTGTGGTGGCACACACCTTTATTCTCGACACTAGAGAGACAGAGGCAGGTGAATCTCTTTGAGTTAGAGGCCAGCATGTCCTACAGAGTGAATTCTGGGACAGTCAGAGCTATACAGAGAAACCCTGTCTTGAAAAACCAGAAACCAAAAAAACAAAACAAACAACAACAACAAAAAAAAAAACAAAACCAACAACAAAGTGCAAAAAGCCCCAGACACTTCAAATGGCTACAGATGTAGTCTTTTACCAGCACAGTCTTGTACTTCATATACACAGGATTATCTAGGACCAAGAGATTTTTCAGATATACATGAGAATTAGTTTTTCTTAAAATTAAATTTGTATACAAAACATTGAAGTTTTTTTTATGGTATGTGTTCTCATAATAAACTTCATCACAGCAGGAAACAATGAAAACTCTGTGGTCAGATATTCTTGTTTCAGGGCACACATTATTCTGCCCTCTGTCATGATGTCTGTCATGTGTTAGGTTAGTTATAATGTGGTTATGTCAGAAACAAGGGCTCTGAGATACTAATGATGGCTGATAGAAAGCCATGCATTTATTTAATACACTTCCTTTGTAGAAACAAAAACAGGAAGAAGGGCCAAGGGAGAGTTTCTTACCAGTAAAGTGCTTGCTACTCAAGCATTAGGACCTGCATTTGAGCCCCAGCCTCCACATAAAGTTTCAGCATGATAGTGGATTTATTATTTTCTTATTTTTATTTTTTTTTATTTATTTTAGAGACAGGGTTTCTCTGTGTAATTGCTCTGGTTGTCCTGGCACCTGATCTGTAGACCAGACTGGCCTTGAACTCACAGATATCTGCCTGCTTCTGCCTCCTGAGTGAATGCTGGGATTAAAGGAGTCTTCCAGTGTCTCCAGCAATAATAGATTTATAATCCTAGGTCTTTGGCTAGAAAGAAGTAGATCAAAGGGCTCACTGGCCAGACAACCTAGTCTAATTACTGATTGTCACATGCCAGTGAAAGGTTCTATCATGGAAAACAAGGTGGATGGCTGCTGGGTATAATACTCAAGGTTGGCCTCTGGCTTCCACATGCACAGATAAATCTGCACACATACGCAAATATGAACCTACTCATAACCACACATACATACATACACACACACACCACATGAAAGATAAGAATGTGGTACAGCGTTTGTACTCTATCTCTAAGATAATCAGTGTCTTAGGGCTTCTATGAGGTATGAGGAGATACCATGACCACGGCAACTCTTTTTTTTAATTAATTTATTTATTATGTATACAGCATTCTGCCTCAATGTATGCCCGCAGGCCAGATGAGGGCGCCAGATCTCATTACAGATGGTTGTGAGCCACCATGTGGTTGCTGGGAATTGAACTCAGGACCTCTGGAAGAGCAACCAGTGCTCTTAACCTCTGAGCCATCTCTCCAGCCCCCACGGCAACTCTTATAAATGAAAACATTTAATTGTGTATCTTACAGTTTCAGAGGTTCAGGCCATCATCATTATTGTGGGACATGGCAGTGTGCAGGCAAACATGGTGATAGAGCAGTAGCCAAGAGTTCTACATCTTGCAGGCAACAGGAAGTAGTCTGAGTGTGACACTGAGGGAAGCTTGAGCAAAAGAGACCTCAAAGCCTGCCCCAACAGTGACACACTTCCTCCAACAAGGCTATACCTTCTTCAACAAGGCCACACCTCCTAATCATGCCACTCCCTTTAGGGGTCATTTTCTTTCAAATCACCACAATCATTTAGGCAGCAAAGGTAGTATTTCTTAAATATAATAACTGTATTTTGGAATCTTAGGTACTTGGAATCCTCACAAATTTGGTTTTAAACAACTTACTAGGTTGAAAACTAGCATTAATATGGCCCATTTTATTTCCTTATCATGGCTTTGGAAACTTATGCTTAAATAATTCTGAAAGTCATTTTCAGATTGACAGGTAATGAGTCATGAGAACAGTTCCACCTCTGACTCATCGAGTATCTGGTACAAGTCATTTGACTCATCAGTTTCTCTCATTTAGGAAATGTCACCGTACATGTACCATAAAGTGCTTTTGAAATGCTGGCATCCACAGAGAAAAGGTGACAGCTACAAGGTTAAAATCTCATTTCACATGTAGTTATAAAACTTCCAGCATTTTAATTCCCTTCCAGACCACAGAAACTCCCTTCCTTTACAAATCACACATCTTTCAGAGATCTCTTTATCTGGTGCTGGTGGGGATTATATCCAGCCGAGCACTTCTGCAGGCAAGGCATGTGCCTCACCGCTAAGAGTACCACCAGCTGCTACTTTTTCTTTAAATGAAATAACTTACTAAAAAGTTTTGTAGCTGCCGTATGTTTCTGGCCACAATGCTAAGTATAAAATCATAAGAAATATTCACTATTAGATTTAGCTTACCAGTTTTTCCCCAGTTAAATTAAAAATTCACACAATACCCAGAGACGACGACTAATTAAGTAAATAAACAGATCATTCTATTTTGGTGAAGTGGAACGAAACCTGTCTGCACCATGGCTTTTCTAGGATTGGTGAATATGAGTGCCCTAGGAACAATTTTGAGCAAGTGGAAAGTCTGACACAGTGTGTGAATGGCACGCTTTTGTCTGAATAACTAAAAAGACACACAGAAAGCTTTTTTAAAGAACAGTTTTAGATTTAAAGAAAAATTGAGCCGACTGTATAAAGTTTCCATATATTTCGTGTTCCATTTCTTCCATCATGTTACTACGATCTCCTTGTTAAAGTTATTGAACCGCATTGATACACTGTTAAATAAGTCTACAGCTTACTGAGAGATATCTTGTTTCACCCAATGCCCTGCCTTTTGTTCCAAGATTCTATTAAACATAACTTAATATATTTAGTTATTGTGACATGTTGGGGTTCTGGTTGACAATGACATTTTTTTTTTCAGGTATTTCTGTGGTTTTGAGGAATACTGGTCAAATAGTTTATAACATGTCTCTGTACTGAGATTTGTCTGAGTTCCAATCCCACACCACGTAGTTAAACTGAAACACAGATGTGGGAATTTGGGAAAGGAATGCAGAGGTAAAATGTCATTTCCTCAACTCATCACCAGGCTCCACCTGTCCATGGATTTATCTCTACTCTTATTGACCTCAGTTACTCCTCCGACACAGTGCCTGTGAGTTTCTCCACCAAAAAAATATCATTTTCTCTCCCTTCGTATTCTTTACTCTTTAGAAAGAAGCCATTATGTATGGCCATATGGGGTACAAAGGTAAATACCCTTCTTGGTGATAGAATTTTTACATAGTTATTTGAAATGTTCTTGCATGGGAGATGTTTCTTTATGCCCTCATTTATTTATTGAATAATTTGCTTCTGTCAGTACTAATTTTTATTTTATTTCTAAGATTCATTTATTTATGCTGGGTGTTGGTGGCGCATGCCTTTAATCCCAGCACTCAGGAGGCAGAGGCAGGCAGATCTCTGTGAGTTTGAGGCCAGCCTGGTCTACAGAGCTAGTTCCACAACTGCTCCACAGCTGCTAGAAAGCCCTGCTTTGATAAACCAAAAATAGAAAAGAGAAATTTATTTATGTGGATGAGTGTTTTATCTGCATACATGTATGTGTACCATGTGTGTGCCTGTTGTCAGCATAGCTTGGAAGAGGACATAGGATCTGCACTTAGAGATGGTTGTAAGCTGCCATGTGGATGCTGGGAACTCAACGTGGTTCCTCTGAAAGAGTATAAGTGCTTTTAATTACTGAAATATCTCTCCAACCTGATTTTCATTTTATATATTTATTTAAACCCCTTATTACTTCATTTTACGGTCTGAAATAGTCCCTGCTTTGGCCGTTGGCATTTTTACCACTTGGTCCCGATGTTTCCTTGAAACACCTTAATTACTGCTTCTTGTGTATTCATTTGTTTGCTTTTGCAGTTCCTTTCTTTATAATACTATACAGTGCTTCAGGTTCATTTGCACATGACTGACAACTTTTAGAAATGTGTTCAGATTTCATACATTAGAGGGATATTTATAAACTGCTACATTCCTCTCCAAACTAGTGTGTAATTCACAGAACTATTTTTCTATATCAGAAGTTATGAGAGATAACTGTGAGTTAAGTAGGAGTTCAGTGCCGTTTTCTATCATTTCTACAGAGGTAGTATACTATAATTCTAATGGCGCTTCAATAAGGACGAGAACAGGAAAAGAACCCTGAAAATTCCTAAATCAAATGAAGGCTTAAACACATTAAGCACAATTTTAATATCAGATACTGTATACAACTTAAAAAATTGCAACTCAAATGTTGCATATAAAATACTCAGATGCCTAAGCAGCATAGATATATGGGGTAAACAGATACTTCATTTATAGGAATATGTGTAAATGTGAACTGTGGACTCCGTGTTGCTATTGTGGTGGTGGTGCTGATGATGAAGCTCCAGGAAGAGCAGACTCTGTGCAAGTACTCTCCCATTGCACTACACTCCTAGCCAAAGTCTGACTGCTTCTTATGACATGAGGCATGCCATGACTTAGAATCAGGTAACAATGGGGTTCTTATACATAGTAAAAATGACACTATGTATGCCAAGACCAGCAAAAGTATGCAGCACAGGGTCTGACACATTTATTTCAACCTTAATGCTCAACGTGAAGATGGTCAGAGATAAATGCCAAGCGGCACACATGGCCGCTCCCCAGTGTACCTAACAATACTCAGAAATCTCAGCGAGCACAGGAAAGGCGCCCTTGCTGTGTGTGGATGATACCAAGAGGTGGTTGAGTCCCTGGGTAGCTCTAGATCAACCTTAGAGCAGCCCTGCTGCTCTGTCCTGAAAGACCACGTTGGAACTCATGGTTTAAACCTTACTGATGAGGCAGGGGATGGGGGGGGGGGAATCCAAGCTCAGAATGCCTTTGCCTTTTTACCCTGAAGACATTTTGCATGAGTCTTTGGCTCCACTTTCCACCGGGCTCCTCCCACATAAGGTCCAAAGCCTTTAAGGTTGCAGTGTTTAGAAGAAAAGTAATAGAATTCTAGTCCTAAGAAAGGCAAGCACTGTTCCTCACACTTTATTAGCAATGGGATAAAGTGCATCACCATACCAGAGTTTTGCTTACATAGAGATAGAATCTTATAGGTTAAATGACAGTTAAATATGGTAAAAATAAAATGAGTTAGTTTCTCTACACTTTTTTATATTTTAATATAAAATATTGTATTGTCCTTTGTAATATACTGTTTTTCTCTTGCATGGATCATGGATAATAGTATTAAGACTGTTATGCTGTACAAGGAGTGAATTAATAATAGCATTCTTATTCAAGAGGATAATGTACTCTGTGCTTCTTTACTCCCCCAATAACTGTTCCTTTTCCTCTTCCCTTGCACTTTCCAAACAGCCCTCCCCTTCAATTTACTGCCATACATCTACACACCCCCTAGATTGCATATATAAGGAAAAGCATGGGTTTTTGTGTTTGTGGGTCTGGCTCACTTTGTTTATCATGCTGCTATCTTATTTTCCCGCAATGTCATGAGTTTGATTTTCTTGGTGGCTGAATAAAACAAATTGTGCATATGAAAAAAAAAAGACTGTTATGCAATTTTGGTTTTATAATAACTCTAGAGAAAGTCGAGAGACTGGTTCAGATAGCAAAAACTCATTCCCAGCCGGGCGGTGGTGGTGCATGCCTTTAATCCCAGCACTCAGGAGGCAGAGGCAGGCGGATCTCTGTGAGTTCGAGACCAGCCTGGTCTACAAAAGCTAGTTCCAGGACAGGCTCCAAAGCCACAGAGAAACCCTGTCTCGAAAAACAAAACAAAACAAAACAAAACAAAAAAACTCGTTCCCAGAGGAAGACTACATTGTGAAGCCCTGTCCAAACGCAGTGCTCTCTCTGTAATACTTGTTTCCCAAAGTAAACCTGTGGTAAGGATGTTTCGTAGTTGACAGGGATACTAAGCATAGACGTAATTAGCACATCAGCTCTATTATGTCATGGCTGTCAGCTGAGGATTAGAGTAAGATGGATAGGGATTCTGTATGAAAAGCAGTCTATAAAAATACAAATGTTGATCAAACATTGAAATTGATGGCGTGGAAGAAATCCTAAGTGTTCAGGAAATCTTGAAACAAAGATCATGCCTTTGATCTTCAAAGAAGTGGGGTCATTTCTAAAGGGAATTAAGCAGGAAGGCAAAATAAAATCAAAACAGCAGCAATCATATCAAAAATAAAAAAGTAAAAAAATGGAATAAATGAAACATTGGTTGACATCTTAGAGAGATTCAAAAGACTCTTCATCTAGCTAGTCAAGTTGGATACATTACATAATTGTAGACATGTTAATGGCTAATATGTTAGGTATTAAAGATATAAAAATATAAGGTCTAGGCTGGAGAGGTGACTCAGGAGGTTAAAGGGCTTATTGCCTCAACCCTAAAGATTTGAGTTCCATCCCTGGAGACTCCTCTGGTAGAAGAAGAGAACTGAGGCTCACAGATTTGTCCTCCAAACTCCCCATGTGCTTTCTCATGACTGGGGCTGTTAAAGAACTGTGGTGGGCACTGGAAAGAGCAATGAGTAAGACAGCCCTAACTCTTCAGCCCCTATGGGAGTCAGTGCACGGCAGGGAACACACACACACACACACACCCTTCAACTGATTTGTCATGAAAAAATACATAAGATTCAATAAAAGTGCCCATTAAGGCAATGTATCTTAAGAAGAATCTGTGAGTGCTTCATGAAGTCAGTCTAGTGGCTTAAGGCTAGATTTTCTTTAAACGAAAGAAACAACAGAAAATAGAGTCCGTCACAGACAGTAAGAATTGCCATTCTTTAGTGAACCTCTATATTAGTTTGTGGTTTTAGTAAATAAAGAGATATACATCTAAATCCTTATGAAATATGCTTCCCACAACGCTAGATAATTTGCATAACAAAAAGAAGTGAGAAATGCATAAAAAAATGAAGAATGTTAAATTTTAACTGAGGAAGACTTCAATGCCCACAAGCCTTTTGATTAAAGACCTCCGAGAATTCAGGGAGTGAGTAATATGGATATTTGGTGGATAAACGTTCTAGGCAGAGTAGTACTCAGTTCGAAAGCCCCAGTATAGCCTGCATGTTTGAATGAAAGCAAGATGAGGATGATTGAAAGAAGAGACAGCGAAGACCGGCAGGTGATTAGGAAAGAGAACCAGCTGTGGAGACCAACTTATGTAAATACTTATGTAGTAAGTACTTATATAGTTGTCAGGAGCCATTTCCTCCTAAAATCATTACAGGAACCATCACCTTGGGGAGTCTGCAGAGAACCCCACACCTATAATTGTGTTAAGAATCGTTCTATTGACAAAACCTGCCCCACATCCAATTAAGCTGTAATGGAGAACTATCTGTTAGCAGAACCCGCCTCACATTCCAGCTATCCAGGGAACTAGGTGTGTCAACTCACGACTTCCTGGCCAAAGAATCATCACCTAACCTCCTGGCCTATGTGACTGGGACCATGCGGCGAGATCCCGTGCCCCTGCCCCCCAAGCCCTCATCCAGGGGCTATATAAGCAGCAACCAGGACTCTAATAAACGGAGGCTGTGACAAACTTAGCATGGCCTCCTCCTTCTTTCCTAGCCCATTCTCTTACAGATAGCACCCCTCTGTGACCCTGGAGTAACTGATTGCAGGGTGGGTTACAAACCCCTAGACTGAGTAACCCACCCAATGCAATCGACATATAGTAAGTTCTTATGTAGTAAGTACTTATGCAGACTAACCTATGTAGTACTTTTTGACTGAACAAACCAGACTGCACTGTTTTTATAGGGACCATATGGTTTTTGTATGTAAGTGTTAATGTGAGTGACATCATCTGCCCAAGGGACTGCCAATGTGTTGTGGAATACTAATTTAAGATGTGTTACATTCATTTATGCAGTGGAATATTTGTTTAATGATGCAAAGACATGTTACATTTGTTTATTTAAATAAAATTAACCTGGGTTCAGGAGGCCGAGTCAGCAACTAGCTGAAAGGAAATGGTAGGGAGGAACCACGCATAGCTAGGATTCTTAAGTGGGGGCTAAGCAGAGGATGCCCCGTTTTGGGGGGGAAGATACGAGCAGGGAGGAGGTTAGCTACTTGCTATTCAGCCTCTCTGAGAGAGAGGAATTTCACCTCAGCTTTTGAATTCTGAGTTCTCTAGAGGGACAGAGATCTAGATAAAGTTCCTGTTAGCAGCTCACCTTGACCTGGTGCCTTGGGGAACAGAATTCCTGCCTGACTTTGGTTAGTGTGGCTAGTCCACTACTGTTAGCTGTGGAGTTGCAATTGCTGATTAGTACAGCAGTTGCTGAAGGGGCGATCACTGAACTTAATGAAAAACGGCAGTAATGCTGCTTTCCCAAGTCTTTGTCCAGTGTTGACGACACCGTTTCTGTACGTTAAGTCAAGGTCTGCTACCACGCTAGCCATTTCACACGGTACACATACACAAGTACACATCTTAGAGTCTCAGTAAAAGATTTAAAGGATTTTGCAGTTAAGCAAAATTGGCACTTATTTTTTTTGGCTTTTTGAGACAGGATTTTTCTGTAGCTTTGGAGCCTGTCCTGGAACTAACTCATGTAGATCAGGCTGACCTCAAACTCACAGAGATCTGCCTGCCTCTGCCTTCCAAGTGTTGGGCTTAAAGGCATGGGCCACCACCGCCTGGCCTAAAATTGGCATATTTTTATTTGCTAATGCTAGTTCAGTATCAATAATGTTTTACTAGTTGTTGATTTGTGAAATAAAATAAAGCATATTCTTAAAAATACAATTTATGTTATTAAAATACAATCAAATTCTAAGTTTATTGGTTAAGACACACAATTTACTTTCAAAACAAAATGAACTGAAAATGATTTAAGTTGTTTTAGAGAACATTCACAATTGTTTAAGCAAATATTTTAAAAGTTAGGCTCTCAATGAGAGCCCAGACTAGCCAGTGTATTCCACTGTGGAATACATAGTAGCTCACTGTGTATTCCAGGCTGGCCTTGAATTTGTGGCAATCCTCCTGCCTCAACTTCTTAAATTCTGGGATTACGGGCATGTAATCCCACCACCACACCAGACTCGTGTCCTTATTATAGAGATAAAAGGTTATAGATAATACACAAAATATAAGGACAATAATAAAAATTTCCATTAGTCATATTTCTTAGATATAGTGATGTAAAGTTTTTTCATCCTGATAAAATCTGTCAGTCGACACAATAATCCAAATCAGACCAAATCAAATCTAATTAGAAAAAGCCCAGGCTTAATGGATGCTTCAGCGCCCCCATCTCTCTGCCCAAGGAAGACAGGGAAACCACTGAGAGGGGAAAGGAGAACTGGAAAGACCACAGAGAGGGGAAGGGAAGACCAGAAGACCATGTGTTCATTCTCTGGGGGACAGTTTAAATATAAATAGCCTGTGGGAGTGGGTCACCATTTGGCGGGCTTTTTTTGGAGGTGGAGTCTGGACTGTGGCAACTCCCAGGTGAGAGGGCCTGGAATGGAAGGTTCCACTCAAACATTTAGAATGGATGCCAGGGGCTGGGATGAAACCTCCAACCAAACATCCCAGACTCCTTGGATATAAAGGTGCCAGGGGACTGGGGTGATGCCTGGACCCAAATATTCCAGACTTTGAATATAGGGCTGCCAGGGGCCTGGGGTAAAGCCTCCAAATAAGTATCACTGTTTATCTTCAAAATAGCTCCACCCTTTGCCCCTGCCCATACTTAATGCACATTTAATTGTTAGAATATTTATGACAGTAACAATGAGGAACAATTATTGATTCTTTACTATGAGTCAAGTCCTTTGCATATGTCCTCTCCGTTACCACCTGGATCCTATGAGTTACTCTTAATGCACCCATTTTATAAATAGGGAAACTGAAGCTCAGAAAGACGTAACAGCTTGTTCAAGCTCACATATTTAGAACTAGCGTGAGGCAATTTGGGAACTTTATCTGTTCACTGCAAGGGTAGAGCCTGTGTCTTTTATTTTTATCCCCATCTGAGCTTTTCATCTTCCTGGAGATTGTGTGATTTTCCCCATGCTCTTCTGGGCTTTTATAAATAAGTCCCAATTCTCTAAAGGGTCTGGTTTATTTTTTTTATCCTTATCACAGCTAATTTAACCACGTCTCTACTGTCAGACAGTAGGTCATTTCCAGCTTTGAGTCAAAAGCAGAGTGTGAGTCATCTTTGTATCCCCAGCATCTAGCAAAATACCTGGCACTTTAATTCAGGCTCAAAATGTCAACCTAATGACGGGAACAAGAAAAGGAGCTTCACCTGGAGGAAATAACAAAGAAAACAGGAAGAAACGAACACAGCATGACCGAGGGAAAATGAAGAGACAGGGATAGAGAGGATACATGTTGGGATTCATGTCACTAGGCCCTTTGAGTTCTGAAAAGCAGAAATGCATGGGTGTCAATGCTATTAAGAAGATAGCCACTAGGAAAATCAGTGATTCTTGATGGAATCAGGAGTCCAGAGCTGTTGCAGGCACCCTCTTGAGCATTCGTGCCTGCCTTCCTTCCTTCCTTCCTTCCTTCCTTCCTTCCTTCCTTCCTTCCTTCCTTCCTTCCTTCCTTCCCTCCCTCCCTCCCTCCCTCCCTCCCTCCTT
Source organism: Alexandromys fortis (assembly GCF_014885135.2). Classification (NCBI taxonomy): domain Eukaryota; kingdom Metazoa; phylum Chordata; class Mammalia; order Rodentia; family Cricetidae; genus Alexandromys; species Alexandromys fortis. Next base: position 5,617,889 of record NW_026067946.1, read on the forward strand.
CCTTCCTTCCTTCCTTCCTTCCTTCCTTCCTTCCTTCCTTTTTCATTCTCTTTTTTTCTTTCTTTCTTTTTTGTTTTTTTGTTTTGTTTTGAGACAGGGTTTCTCTGTGCAACAGCTCTGGCAGACCTGGAACTTGCTTTGTAGACCAGGCTGGCTTCAAACTCACAGAGATCCACCTGCCTCTGTCTCCTGAGTTCTGGGATTAAAGGGGTGGGTCACCATGTCTAACTTCTGCAACTGTCTTTACATTGAGAATTGTCTACTCCTTCTTTCTAGCTTCCACTCAGTGGAACCCTCTATTCTTTTCTCTGGTTCTATATTTTCTTTGTCCCCTCGGTTATCTCTCTTTGCTTTGGCTCAGTGTTGCCCCTCTGCCATCCTTCGATCTTACAACCATTCTAACTCTGCCTTTAAAGCTAAACTGTCTCATGCAGACTTGAAAAGTATAAGATTAACATAACCAGGATAACAGACCCTGGAAAGAATGTCAGAAGGAAAGAGAGGCTGAGTATAGGCCAACCTTAGCTCTTCACTCCAGAGCAGGCATTGCACAAATTCCTGTCTCCTTGAAAATACAGTTTTTAGAGGTCAGCTGTAAGGAGTCTTTTTATCTCCCACCAGCCAGCTCCCAAATAACGACACCAAGATTTCTTGTTAATAAGAAAGTTTGGCCTTTAGCGTAGGCTCGTCCAACTAGCTCTTATAACTGAGATTAACATGCTTTTATTAATCTATGTTCTGCCATGTAGCATTACCTCTCTTCTATCTTGCACCCCGTCTCCTCTCTGTCTGCCTGGCAACTCCTTTTTTTAATTCCCCGAGTCCTCTCTGTCTCCAGAAGTCCCTCCCCTAACCTCTTCCTGCCTAGCTATTGACTCTTCAGCTCTTTATTAAACTAATTAGAAGGTGCCTTGGCAAAGACATATCTTCACAGTATAAATAAATAAAACAGTCAGCCTTCTGTTCTCCCATAGTATCTGGGATACACTTCTATAGCCACACCTGTAATGTCTTTTGTAATTGTGTGTTTACTTTTTCATGACTATATAATTAGTTTTTCAATAGCAGGAATGAATGATTGAATATGTTAAGATTTATTTATACAGCACCAAAATATTCACTGATACATAGCACTCTGACTATATTCTAATTTATTGAGGAGACATGGCTAAGAAGATGGTAAGAACGTATAGATCCTTCTGCTTCTGATCTACTTCTGAAAGTAGATCCTGAAGCATCACAGCAAAAACTAACTCTTACAATGTTCCAAATTAATATACTTCAAGAAAAAATCCTTTTATGTATTCAAGGAAAGGAGGAAAAAAAAAGATAAAAGCAAAAGTAGCAATCCCAGTAGCACTGAAGAGCCAGTTCTGTCCAAATTACCTCAGTGTCTGGCTACCAGGCTTGAGTATAGTCTTATCTCTCAAGTAGTGCTGTATTGGCAGAATAGGGGAAGTTCAGGAGAACAGTGAATATTTAAGCCACTTGCCCCTGTGGAAAATATATTTAGAGGACAAAAGAATTTTGACCCACTAACAAACCTCTGACCCATTATTTCATTCATAGCTGTTTTCCTCCCCCTTTCTCCTTCTCTCCCTCTCCCTCCCCACTCCCTCCTTCCTGTCTTTTTTCTTTCTTTTTGTACGTTTGCCTTCTTGATTTTTATCTGGCTTTATCTGTTTAACTCAACCAATTATTGGCAAGGCAAATGAAGTGATTCTAAGGAAATCTAAATAAGATTCCCTTCTGCCTCTTTTAAAGCACAAAGCTAGCCAGGACCTGAGCAACAGGTTCTATTGGCAAGGAACAAAGCTGGGATGTAGAAAAGAGTCCTATTGTCTAGGAAGGGAAATGGTTCTGATACATAAGTCTTCAGCAGAGAAAAACCAGATTTCTTGACTTTTATCTGTTTTTTGACTCATTAAGCAGAATCTTTTCTCCTAGTTTTTAAATATTAAAAAAATCCCATTTTTATACTTTTTAAAATATAAAGACCCTATATGCAAAGTCCTGAGAGTTTAGGATCTTGATCATTGCTATGTGGCCACTCATTCCCAGCTAACCACTCTTTCCATAAATTTAACCACACTGAACCTTATAGAAGAGAGAATGAGATGTAGCCTTGAACACATTTGCCCAGGAGACCACTTCCTAAATATAATACCAGTAGCACAGACACTGAGAGCAACAATTAATAAATGTGACCTCCTGAAACTGAGAAATTTCTATAATGCAAAGGACATGGGTCAATAAGACAAAATGACTGCCTACAGAATGAGAAAAGATCTTTACCAACCCCACATCTGACAGAGGAGAATATATCTCCAAAATATACACAGGACTCAAGAAACTAGACATCAAACTAAGAAATCATCCAATTAAAAAATGGAGTACAGATCTAGCCAGGTGGTAGTAGTGCTTTAATCCCAGCACTTGGAAAACAGAGGCAGGCAGATCTCTGTGAGTTCGAGGCTAACCTGGTCTATAGAGCAAGTTCCAGGACAGCAAGTGCTGCTACACAGAGAAACCATATCTCGAAAAACCAAAACAAAGCCAAACCAAACCAAACCAACCAAACAAACGTAGTACAGATCTAAACAGAGAAGTCTCAACCGAAGAATCTCAAATGACCAAAAGAAAGATACTTAAGGAAATGCTCAACATCCTTAGCCATCAGAGAAATGCAAATCAAAACAACCCTGGAGCCGGGCGATGGTGGCACACGCCTTTAATCCCAGCACTCGGGAGGCAGAGGCAGGCGGATCTCTGTGAGTTCGAGACCAGCCTGGTCTACAGAGCTAGTGCCAGGACAGGCTCCAAAGCCACAGAGAAACCCTGTCTTGAAAAACCAAAAAAAAAAAAAAAAAAAAAAAAAGAAAAAAGAAAAAAAAGAAAAGCCCTGGATACCATATTAAACCTATCAGAATGGATTAGATAAAAACAGTGAGGACAGCTTATGCTGGAGAGGATATGGAGTAAGGGGAACAGGCCTCCATTGCTGGTGGGAGTATAAACTTGTCCAGTGGTTGTAGAAATCAGTATGACAATTTCTCAGAAAATTAAGAATCAGTCTACCTCAAGAGGACCCAGCAATACCACTTTTGGGCATATACCCAAAGGAGGTACACTCACACCACAAGGACATTTGCTCAACTATGCTCATAGCAGCATTATTTGTAATAGCCAGACCTGGAAACAACCTAGATGCCCCTCAACTAAGAAAATGTATAAAGAAAATTTACACAGTGGAGTACTACTCAGTGGTAATGACAGTTTGAAATTTGCAGGCAAATGAATGGAACTAGAAAAAAACATTCTGAATGAGGTAACCCAGACCCAGAAAGACAAATATAATATGTATTCACTCATAAATGAATATCAATCATAAAGCAAAGGATAACCAGCGTACAGTCCACAACCCCAGTGAAGCTAGAACCCTCATCAGAAATAAATGGAAGCAGATGCAGAGATTCACAACTAACTACTGGGCCAGGCTCCTGGAGTGCAACTGAAGAGAGGGAGGAGCAATAATACGAACAAAGGGGTAAATGCCATGATGGGGAAACCCACAAAAACAGCCGACCCGAGCTAGTGGCTCCAGACTGACAACTGGGGAACCTGCATAGGATCGCACTAGGCCCCATGAATTCAGGTGACACTGGTATGGCTTGGGCAGTATGTAGAGTCACTCACTAAGGACCAAGATCTAATCTTAATGCATGAACTGACTTCATGGAGCCCATTCTCTATGGAGAGATATCTTGCTCAACCTAGGCATGGGGTGGGAGTGGGCGGCGAGGTGGGGGACTTGGTCCTGCCTCAACAAGATTTAGTTGACTTCCCAGGGGAAGCCTTACCCTCTCTGAGGAGTGAATGAGGGGGTGAGGTGGGAGAGCTGGAGGAGAGGAGGAAGGGGGAACTAGGATTGGTACATAAAAATAATTAATAAGAAAATATCAATTACACAGAACAAGGATTATAATAATTCGTAATGATAATTCTAAGACATTGATAAAATGCCAATTAAAACAATTTTGTCTGGAAGCCGATGCTTACTATACTTGGATTTTTTTGTTACTTCTGATTGAGATAATAAAATAGAAAAAAAAACCAGTAATAAAGATGTTTAAGATGATTTGTCAATAGTAATGTCATTAATTCACTTTCTGTCTTATACTGTATGTAGATTTGCCTTTCCTGATATTTCATGTAAATAGGATCAAACAATACGTGACTTTTTTTTTTTTTTACTGGCTTCTTTTATTTAGCACAGTGTTTTCAAGGTTCATTCGTGTTGGAACTTGTGTCAGTACTTTTTCTTTGTAGTGATGAATAATAAATACACTATTGTATGACTATATACCTTGGCTTGCTTGTCTGTTTATCAGCTGAACAATGTTTTTTTTTCCAGTGTTCTATGTGTTAAATAACCCTTCTGTGAACATTGGTGAGCACGTTTTTGTGTGGGTGTGTGTTTTCATATCTCTTGGGAAATCTCTTGGGTAAATATGAATGGATTTGTTGGGTCATATGTCAACTCCGTGTTTAACATTTTAAGAAACTGCCAAAGTTTTCCAAAGGCATTCAACACTACTTCCTCAACAATAATGAATGAGGATTGTGATTTTTGCATACACCTCTTGACCAACACTTGTTATTTTGCCTTTTTAAAAATCATAGTCATTGTTATGAGTATAAACTGATATTTCACTGTGACTCAAATTAGCATTTCCCTGGTGACTAGTGACATTAAAATGAATAAAAAATAAGATAAAATAGCACAAAAAAAGAATGTTTTCATATGCTTGTCACTTGTATATTTTATTCAGTGGCATGTCTATTCATACACCATGCATATTTGGAAATTTCACTATTTATTTTACAAAAATTCAACAATTCTTTATATGGTCTAGATTCAAGTCAGTTTTTAGGTATACTATTTACAAGTATTTTTCTCCCATTCTTTTATTTAATTTTACTGGAGAGTGTTACTACTTTTAGTTTTAGAATGAGAATACAGCTGGGAGTTGTGGGACATTTTTTTATCTCAGCCCTCATAATGAAGAGACAGGCAGGTCTCTGTGAGTTTGAGGCCAGCCTGATATATGTACAGTGAGTTCAGGATAGCCAGAGCTACATAGTGAGACCCTGTCTCAAAGAAACCAAACCAAACCAAACAATCAAACAAACAAACAATAATAAAAAGATACTATCAACTTTAGAGGATGGAAAGCTCAAGATTAAATCTGACTCTGCAAATCATATATATTCATTTATAATTCATGGTCTGAATAGGGTGAGAGGATGTTAGTAAAATTACTTATGAAAAACTCATTCGCTCTGTTTACAATGTCAACAAATGTAGAAGGTAATTAGGGACAAACTGTTCAGAAACGGGGAAAAATTCTTGAAGAATTGTACCATGTTCTTGGATAACGGAATGTGCCCTTATAGTACTGCTTGAGAATATTCAACTCTTTTGTAATAGAAATAAAATAAATGAGACTGATGAAATGTTAGAGACATTAAGTATGGAGAGGTGCTTAATAGGTAGCACAAGAATGCGTTAAAGAGAACAGATTGGGATGACCAAGAGGTCACTACTATTCCTGGGCCTCTACATAGATATAAAATTCATTACATTAAAAATACAAGATGTAACTAATATTCTTGTGTCCTAAGTCCATATATATGAATTTATAGGGTCTTGACTCAACCATCTCCATCTCCTAATGACCCCTACTCTTCTTTATGAGGTTAAGATTACAGTGGACTGTTGGCATATAAAATAATGTGTTTAATTATTACATTTTTGTACATGTATATCACTTTACTTAGCTCATATGCACCCCCATGAGGCTTCTCATTCTGATATCATGTGTCCTCTACACAGTGAACACAAATTAAGCCTTACATGTTCTGTTTGGATAGTTATCTCATTGAGCAGGTAGGTATTCTTGTCCCTGAATCTTTCCACTAGAGAAGTTATGCATTATTGACACTGGGCACCTTATGGGTTGAGCCTCCTTGCTTAGACTCCAACTTTAGCCTTTGTCATTATGCTATCTGGGGAAGGATTATATGCTCTGTGAAGAATGGGAGACAGTTCAGACCCAGCCTTAAGAGCCGGAACTCACCCCTTTCTCCACACTTCTCACTGGTTGCTTTAGAAGAATTTATTACCCATGTGATTTAAACATTTTAATTTTATTGTGAGCTTTGTTTTCTTATGATATCTAAGTTTGCGGGAAAAGCAAATAGATCTAGTGGTGTGCTTTGCTGTCTTCTGTGGTGCTGGTAACCAACTGTAGGGCCTTAAGCATGCTACGTAAGTATTTCTACCACTAAGTTGTATCTCCTACCTAAATTCACTTTTATTATTATTGCAGCACTTGGGAATAAATTCAGGGCTTTTGACATATTAGGTAAGTTCTCTACGACTGAGCTGCATCCTCAAGTCTAATCCAATATCATTTTCATCATACCCTCAATACAGTATTTTCTATAATTGATAAGTTAACTCTTATGTGTGTGTATAATCCCCCTTTCATGTTAGGCATTGAACCCTGGTCTTGTGCATGTCAGGCAATGCTTTTCCTTTGAGCAATATTCTTGAGCCTTGTAAATTAATCTTCTTACATGCTATTATGAATTGGATTATGTCCACCTAATTAATACCTACTACCCAAATACAATTTTATGTGGAAATAAGGCATTTTCAGATATTCACGTTTGATGAAGCATTTTGGATTGAACTGGTGCTTACTCAGTGTGACTATTTATTTATTTTAGGTGCATGAAATACATTCTGAATAGTGCTTTCAGCAAATTCTAGGAATATGTAAACTATTGTCTCATCTTTCCCAGTCCAGATGTTTACAGTGATCATAACTTAAGATGTTTGCAATAGTCATGTTGACTAGGTTTCTCTGTGAAACAGTCCTGCCTATCTTGGAACTCACTCTGTAGACCAGGCTGGCCTCAAACTTACAGAAATCTGCTTGTCTCTGACTCCAAAGTGCTGAGATTAAAGGCACATACCACCACTGCCCAGCCTGTGAGGGGAATTTTTTATTATTAAAAACAATTTTGAAATTAAAATATAGTTTATGATTTCCCCTTTCCATTTCTTCCCTTCAACCATTCCCATGTACTCCTTTTCCTGTACTCATAGCCTCTTTTTCTTTGTTATTATTGTTACACCCCCCCACATATACAACTTATTCAGGTCATTTAGCATTATTTGTATGTATATGATTTCAGGGATGACCAATTGGTATTGGATAACCAGTTTGAGGTTATCTATCTCTAGGATAGATGTCATCTCTGTATGTCATATCAATATCATCTCTAGGATGGACATCATCTTTGTATGTCCTATCAATATCATTTCTAGGATGGATGTCATCTTTGTATATAATATCAATATCATCTCTAGGATGGATATCATCTCTGTATGTCATATCAATATCATCTCTAGGATGAATATCATCTCTGTATGTCATATCAGTATCATCTCTAGGGTGACATCCCACTCTCAGCCTTTCATAGTTGCCTATAGTTCTCTGTCTAGGGGCCCAATGAGATTCTGAGGGGGAATATTTTGAAAACCCACCAATGAACAGAAAGTAAAGTTCACTCCTACTGTTGCTTCAAAATTTGAACACTAGATTTTCCATGCCCTATTCCACCCTAACCCTGTTGGTAAAGAACAACAAGTGTCTCATCTTATGATCAGGAAGGATCTCACTATACCTCACAAGCCAGCAGCTATAAAGCAGAGGAATCATAAATTTTATTTTTTTAAGATTATGATGGGGGAGAGGGATGAGAGTGAGGAGAGAGAGAGAGAGAGAGAGAGAGAGAGAGAGAGAGAGAGAGAGAGTCACAAATACATACACAGTATGCATATGGAGGTCAGAAAACAACTTGTGGAAGTTGGTTCTCTCTACAGAGTGAGCCCTGGGATCTTGTTTAGGGCACCGGACTCAGCAGCAGGCAACTTAACCTGCAGAGTCATCTTGTTCTCACAAATGATGGCTTTTTAAACAGTACATAAGGTTGGGGAGGCAGGACTCCTTCAGAGTTCTCTTAGCCTTAGAGAAACAATTCAGAATACAGATTCACACTGACACACAGCAACACTGTTGTGTGTTCTGTATCTGACCCTAGTCCTATGTTCCTTTATTGGTAATGATCCCACCTTTGGCTCTCTGTACATAATCATTGATTTTGGTGGAATCTCCCAACTCATGATGAATTCATTAAACTTGATAACCAGTACTCTTGCCAAATCTTTAAGAATAATTACGAAAAAAAAGTAAAAATAAATAAATAAATAAAACCCTTGGAAGTAAAAAAAAAAGAATAATTACGAGTAATTAATCACATATCTATCAAAGTCATCATGCAAACCACTCTTTTCTACATAGGAATAATCACTACTGAAACCATGTGTGGCTCATAAGCCACTTCCATGCTCATGATGGCCTCCATGTGACCGTTGCTGTTTCAGGATGAACACTGTAGACAGCAATCATGCCATCATGGTGACCTCCATGTCTTCCTCTTCAGCTGCCATATGATCTCCTCATGGTAGTGGTTATGGGGAAAGAGCATGAGCTCTGCCCCCATCCTGACCACCTTGGCCAGGAAGAGGTGGTGGTCTTTGCTATGGGCTCAGACTCTGATAGAAGGAAGCATGGGAGAATGGCTTCAACTAGAAGGCCTCCTGTCAAAGACACCTCTACATGGGAAACTCCATGTAGACACCATGGCAGTCATGGAGTATCATTGCAAAAAGTCTGCCATAATAGCTTTATCCTGTGTTTACAAGGCTATGGTTGCCCTCTGAAGTGGCTCAGGTAGGAGAAAAGGATGACTGTTATACATTCTCCATCCCTATCAGGTGTCCCACTAATCAAACAACTCTGTCGGTGGAATGTGGACCGCATTCCTAGAAAAGTTTGACCGTTGTTTGAGTCTCCTCTTGAAGTTCTTTGGTTGTTAGCTACTTTGACCCCAACAATTTTTCCTCCCAGTATGATCACGCCCCAGCTCCCAATCAGAGCCACTTTGTGTGTTGGTGTAGGAGGTCCTTCTGTATTTGTATTGCTTTTATTGGTTGAATAAAGAAACTGCCTTGGCCTTTTGATAGGGCAGAAACTTAGGTAGGCAGGAAAGACAGAACTGGATGCTGGGAAGAAGAGCAGAATCAGGCAGTTGTCATGAAACTTCTGTCTGAGACTGACACTGGTTAGGATCTTTCCCGGTAAGCCATGACCTCGTGGTGAACACAATTGGTAGAAATGGGTTAGAGTGATGTGCGAGTTGGCCAATAAGAGGCTAGAAATAATGGGCCAGATAGTAATTTAATTAACACAATTTCTGTGTGATTATTTTGGGGGTTAAGCTAGTAGGGCGGCCGGGAGCCGGGTGGCCAGGACGACAAGCAGCCTGCTCCTCCTACAACAGTATGTAGTGTTGTTAATCTAGGCATTCCACAGCCTCAGGGGAGAACTGGCTGTGGCCATGGGTAATGGTGGCTCAGTCCCTGCTCTAATCAGGATTTTCTTCAGTATCAACAGTATGATTCTTGAAAAGTGCTGGAGGCCACTGCTGTCTGGAATAGATGCTGACGTTCATAGACTGTATGGGTAGCCTCCATGTTTGTGACTCATTTCAGTCACTGCCCAGCACTGTTGTTCTCAGCTAGAATGTGTAGCACAACCATTTCACTGGTCTTCCGAGATTATTTAAACACATGGTCCTCTTCTAAATCTTCGGTGATGCTTCATTGCGACCACACTTGGTTTCGCTCTTGGGGGAAGGTTTCCTGCACCTGTGCAGCTTCCACTTTCTTGTGTTTAATGGACTCATTCGTTAATTTTTATGTATTATTGTAGAAATAGAGCACTCTCAGCAGGCTCAACAATTAATACACATTTCGGTGGCCATACAAGTAGCCACACATTTCTTCATTGCCTGCTGCAATAGATTCTTTGCTTCCCCTTACAAGTGATTTTT
>NW_026067946.1:5629322-5638783 GCF_014885135.2 Alexandromys fortis
GTATTTGAAGCCATGTAATTAGCATTAATATGCTTATTCCGATAGGATGGCTAGCATGTGTGGAGAGTTAACACTGAAATTTAAGAGGTCTAATAATAAAGGCTTGCTGTGCTTATATTCATTCTCGTTCTTGTTATATACCCCTAGAGAGTCGCTAGGAGGTTGCATGCTATATGCACCCTGCAAGATCCAAGGTGGTGCAGATCTGCCACCTGTTATCTGCATTGTCTAGAAGAGGCTTCCACGAACACAAAGGAGGAGGTGATCAGTGAGGCACTGTATTCTTTAAATTAAAAATATTACTGCCTTACTCTCGGCATCTAAATAAGAAAACAGAATAACTTTTACTTTTATAGACCCGAGAGGAAAGTGGAGAGGTCATTATCAAACTTACACGCCAAAACTGAGCAAAGATTGCACATCACCGGTGCCATTTTAAAAATTAGCGCGCAGAGTAGTAGATTCCCTTATGAAATTATAGTACCTGCTGCCAGGAGTTTGCTGACCCACCTGCGCCTCACCTCCATCATCTTCCTGGCCCTATCTTTTCTAAGCCCTCAATAATCTCCCTTTCATTTTCACGGCACATGCTCTATTCCTCTCTCTGCCTCTCTGTCTTAAAATTGCTCTCTCGCCCATGTGGCGCCCTTCCTAGTTTCCTGGGCTCTACACAGACTCACTCTGACTAGATATACACACACACAAAAATAGATGCAAAGATCCACAAGGGGGAGGACATGTCTTTTTCTGAGCCTGGTTTACTTCACTTAATATAGTATATTCCAGTTCCATCATTTTCTTTGCTGAAAATTGCCTAATTTAATTCTCTCTGCTAAATGTAATTTCATTGTGGACTAGTATATTTTCATTATCCATTCATCTGCTGATGGGCATCTAGGCTGATTCCATTTCCTTTATATTGTGGATAGAGCCACAGTGAATATGGATGTGCAGGGATTTCTATAGTACAATATAGAGTCCTTTGGGTATTTACCCAGGAGCGGCATCACTGAATCATATGGTACTTCTATTTCTAGATTTCTGAGGAATCTCCACACTGATTTCCATAGAGGCTACATTAACTTAGACTGTCAGCGACAGTGGGTAAGTGTTTCTGTTTGCCCATACTCTCTCTAGTGTTGTTGTTTGTTTTCTTGATGATAGACAGCTACTTTCAACAGAGTTAAAAGGGATATCATAGTTTGAATTGCATTTCCCTGATGGCTAAGGATGTTAAACACTTAAAAACATATATATCATTCAGTTATATTTCTTCATTTGGAAATTCTGCGCAGCTTCTTATTCCATTTTTGATAGATTGTTTTCTTGCCTGATCTTTTGAGTTCCTTTAATAGTCTAGATAGTAATCCTATCAGATGTGTAACTGGAAAGATTTTCTCTCATTTAGCAGGCTGCCCTTTCACTTGGTTAATTTTTTTTCATAAGAAGTCTTTTAATTTCACAAAGTACCATTTTTTGGGTAATTATCGTATTTCCTGAGTCACTGGAGTCTTACTTAGAAAACCTTTTCCTCTGTCTTGAGAGGTTTCTTTTACTTTTTCTTTAGCAGTTTCACAGCTTCCATTCCTGGATTATGATTTTTTTGATCTACTTGGAGTTGACTTTCATGCAAGATGAGAGCTATGGCTTTAATTTCACTCTTTTCCATGTAAACATTGGATTTCCACAGCATAATTTGTTAAAGAAGCTCTTTTCTAAAGTGAATTCATTTGGAATCTTAGTCAAAAATCACATGGTTGTAGCTGCATGGATTTATGACTAAGTTCCCATTTTATTCCGTTGTTCTACATGCCTATTTTTGGGCCAGTGCCGTGTTGTTTTATTTCTTTGGCTCTATATTGAAGAAATACAAAAACCAGGTGCATCCTTTATGTTATATATTTTTTTTTAAAAAAATATTTATTTATTTATTTATTTATTTATTTATTTATTTATTATGTATACAATATTCTTTCTGCGTGTATGCCTGAAGGCCAGAAGAGGGCACCAGACCTCATTACAGATGGTTGTGAGCCACCATGTGGTTGCTGGGAATTGAACTCAGGACCTTTGGAAGAGCAGGCAATGCTCTTAACCACTGAGCCATCTCTCCAGCCCCTATGTTATATATTGTATAATGATGTTACACATTAGCTATTTACACTTATTCTATATAACTGTAACTTCATGCTCTTTGACCCATTCATGGTAGCTTGAATGAAAATTACCTCCATAGGCTCATAAGAGTGGCACTCTTTGAAAGAACTAGGACATGTAGTCTTGTTGGAGTAGGTGTGGCCTTGTTTGAAGAAGTATGCTATTGTAGTATGGGTTTTGAGGTTTCAAATGCTCAAGCCAGGGCCAGTGTCTTTATCTCTTCTTGCTGCCTGAAGATCCAGATGCAGAACTCTCATTTCCTTCTCTAGGAGAAGGAGGATGTCTGCCTGGATGCTTGCTACCATGTCGATAATGGACTACACCTCTGAACCTGTAAGCGAGGCACAAGTAAATGTTCTCTTTTACAAGATTTGCCATCATGGTGTCTCTTCGCAGCAATAGAAACTCTTAACAAAGACACCATCTCTTCCCTTTCTTTTGCACTATGTCCTTGGTAAACAACGTTCATCTGTTGCTATTTATTTTAATTTTTTTAGAGCCTATATATAGGTAAGATTTTGTGCTGTTTTTCTTTTTCTACTTGGTTTATTTCACTTGGCATCCTTGTGTTTACAAACAGTAGAACTTCCTCCTATTTTCAGGAGAACTGTTATTTTTAATTATTATTACAAATTATATATTTCAACTTTTATACAGTTTATGTCACCCTTTATATTAAGAAAAGAATACTACAATACATTATACTGTCCTTTAGAATTGTACATCACAAAGAAAACCCTCAGTCTCCCACAACATATACTTCCAATAGCCAACTATTGCTGTGAATATTTGAGTATATATAAACACTTAAAACTATGAGTTTTAAAACTATGAGTTCATGTGAATACTAGTAATTTCAACCAGTTCAAGCAGTAGTGGTGCACGCCTTTAATCCCAGCACTCAGAAGGAGGATTTCTGTGAGTTGGAGGTCAGCCTGGTCTACAAAGCGAGTTCCAGGACAGCCAGAGCTACACATAGAAACCCTATTTGAAAAAGCAAAACAAAACAACAGTAAGAATAATTTCAATAAAAAGCAAAGGGCTTTGTCTTCTCCTCCATGACGTATTTCCATCTTGTCCCTCAAGGACAGCTCTGTTTCCAAGGAGAATTTACTCAGTTACACATTCCATGCCACCTTCCAGAGTTATGTGATGGGATGGAGTCTCAACCCCACACAAATTAATGGTCTGTGCCTGTACTTTAGATGCTCATCTCATGATATATTTTTGAGGGAAATTCAGAGTAAGTCACACTGCCACTCACCTCCCTACATGTCCCAATTAGTACAAATGCTCTTGTAACAGCCACTAACATGCAGATGTCTGAGTTAGGGTTTCTATTGCTGCAACCAAACTCCATGATCAAAAAGCAAGTTAGGGAGGAGAGTGTTTATTTGGTTTATACTTCCATATTGCCGTCCATTTTGAAGGAAGTCAGGACAGGGAAGGATCCCGGAGGTGGGAGCTGATGCAGAAGCCATGGAGGGGTGCTGCTTACTGGCTGGCTTCTCATGGATTGCTCAGCCTGCTTTGTTATAGAACTCAGGGATGGCATCACCTGTCACAGGCTGGGCATTCTCCCATTGATCACTAATTGAGAAAAGGTCTTACAGTTGTATCTCATTGAGGCATTTTCTCTACTGAGGCTCCTTCCTCTCCGATGACTTTAGTTTGTGTCAAGTTGACACAAAATCAGCCAGTACAGCAAGCTAAAATCATAATATTACAATAACAGAATCATAAACTACACATGGAAAATGAAACCCAGCACATAGTCAGTAAGAAAAATTTACTTCCTCACACTTCTATTTTAATAGTCCATGTCTCTGTTCTCTTATAAAAATAAAACTATGCTATTGACAGTAGTTTCATTTGTGAATTAAATTGTAGGTATACAGTTAAATGAAGAAAGAAAAAAGGAAGCAGGCTAGAAGGAATGGAATGAGGGAACGACAAGCGAATTTTCAGGGCGAATGCTTTGTCATTAAGTGGCTTTTATGAATCACGCACTTTAGCAATGTGTCACTTGACTCACACGCTCACCACAGGAGCAAATGTGGGAAGAAATGAACATGAAGCCTTGATTTTGATCTTGGGCAAAAAGGAGGAATGTCTCTTTTAATTTAGTACTTAGGTAAAAAAAATAAAAATAGTAGGATTCTCAGATCAAAGAATTTAATATGAGCTTAGAATACAACAAAACATTTCTTAGCCATTTTAAAGACTGAGGAAAATGTACGTCTTTGTCCTAAACTTAATATAGAGATGAAAGACAAATACAGCAGTGAAAAAGACTCTATATTGGACACAAGGGAGTTCTTTAGAAACATAAACTACACTCAAGAGGCAGAGGCAGTGGCATCACTTGAGCCCATGAGTTTGACACAAGCTTGGACAACCTAAAGAGATCATCATTTCAACAAGACAAAAAAATGAATATTTTAAAAGTTAATTGAAAAGTTTAAAATATACAGGGCAGTTATTTCCAAAGCATTAACAGTGTGCTTCCTACATACAACTTTGTTTTATGAACAAAATCATCATAAATTGTTAACAGATATACCTCTTGGAATGGAAATGTTCTTTGATCTCTCATGGTTGTCTATATAGAAATCTTCATAAAGTGCCCTTTTGGGTGAGGAATAGCAAACACTGTTATGTGCAATCTTGCTTATGGAGTTGTTCTTTAATTCACACGATGACTTTACTCAAATAGATTGGGGATGGTTCCTTTGCTGATCTTCCGGGGCACTCTTCCCTACCAGCTGGAGACATCTTCATCAAGCCCCGAGCTATGTCTACAGTGTCATGTAAAGCTCCTTCACTTGGAAGAATTTACCCGTTTGACTTCAGCATTTGAACAACTGAACTTCCAGATAACTCACAGGAAATAATCCTGCATTTCTGCTTGCATGGACTATTTCACTCACCAAGGGCTAGCTCTCTAATTGCTACCTGGATTGTATGATTTAAAAAGACGTGGAATAAAGTTCAGGCTTTGCCACTTGTTTTAGTGAATATTTAAAGACAAGATGTTATTGGTAGTGAATAATTGGTGGGGGAGGGATAATTATTCTCTGTTGGTGATATGGCAACCCCGAGGATTCTCATGCTCTAGTGGATGGCCACACACCCACGCACATAAGCGCAGCATTAATTGAACTTTGTAGGTTTTATTTAAAAAAAACATGACATTGGAAAGGACACATGATGGTGGTCTGTGGGAGGATTTGGATGGGGAAAGAGGGTGCATATGATCATATTTTGTTGTGTACATGTATGAAATTCTCAAAATGAAGAAAACAAAAAAAGAAACAGTGAGTTAAAAATTAAAAAACAAACAAGCTACATTGTCCAATAAATGGCTCTAGTCCTCTCTGGGTTCTGTGAATGAGCTAAATGGGGCCGGGAACTCTGTTTTCTCACCAGTGGAGGCCAGTCTCTGGAACAAACACAGCCCCTAACACACCTCTGGTGCATTTTCTCCAGTGGGAAGAACTAAGCCATAGACTAACTTCACACAAGCACGAAAAAATATGTTGCTGTGTGACTGTCATCAAAACCCAACCATTTATCCTTCCGTTCCAGATCCTGCCTTCAGCTTCTGGAGTCCATCCTCACTTTGTCACAGAGAGGAGTGAAGATCAGGGAAGGCAATCCTCACCTAAAGTGTAGCTCTGTGTGATCTGGCTGCACCCTCAGAGGACGTGAGCAGGATGGGGACTGCACATAGCCAGAGCTCCCCAGTTATTCACAGTAGGACCTTAGACTACTGATATCTTAATTTCTAGTTGGGAATGTAGTTGGGAATACAGATCTCACCTAGTTAGATTCTAGTGTTCTCAATATGCCTTACTCTTATTTTTTGATTTTATGGACTTTAACAAGTCAAATAATACAGCTCAGTAAAATTGATTTTCTAATTTGGGAAGAGAACTATGGATTAGTTTTGATTCTGTATACTAACAATCTTTTCTTCTTTGTGCTATATTTTTCTTGGGATATTTTGCTTGTTTGTTTGTTTGTTTTGAGACAAGGTTTCATTGTGTCACTTTGATGCCTGTCCCGCAACCCAGCTCTTGAGACCAGACTGACCTTGAACTCACAGAGATCTGCCTATCTCTGCCTCCCGAGTGCTAGAATTAAAGTTGTATGCTATCACTGCCATGCCATCTGGGAATATTTTTACTTCGGCTAAATACATGTGTAGAAGTGTATGGATCTTTTTATTCTTTAACTATTTAATTTTGTGTATTAGCTATTGGCCACTGTATGTGTTTTGAAAATAGAGATAATTTTTCAAAAGCTAGGGATACACTTCAGTGTATGGATCTCTATTATGTAAAGAACCTAGTTTGATTCTTAGAGCCACATCACACATGTGCACGTACACACACACACCCCTACAACACATATCAAGCAAGAAATAATAATCTTGCAATCTTGGTAGACATGATAGCTTATATCTGTTATTACATGGCTTAAAGGGTAAGAAAAGGATTGTTGCTTCAAGGCCAGTCTGAACTACTTAGTGTGTTTGAGGCTACACTGGTCTAAATAGAGAGATTGCATATTAAATCATCAAGAAAATATGTAAAAAGAAAAGTATCGGGCTGGTTTCAAAGGGTAAATAACCTCTTGATTGAGACCACACTTACATACTTAAGGCACATTTAATTCTGTCTGTTGATCTATTGCTATATTTAAATCCAATTCTGATTTACTCAAAAGTTACTCAAGAACAAATAGTTTTTAAGCTAAGGTACTTTCGAAAAGTGGAGAAACGTTTCAGCTTCCCATTTGCTGGCCTTTCCTTAAGTGGCACTCACACGTCTTCTAAAATAAATAAAATAAATCATCTAACATATGCTCAAGTGATGACATTTTCAATGAATGGGGGCTTTGTGCCTAGTGAAAAATCTAAAACTCTCCCTTGTGTGACTGTTAAAATGAATGCACTCACGGTCTCGACACCTGGCATTCGAATGTGATTTGAATACTTAGTTTTCTTTTAGGCTTCCTCTTTCTTTGTCATAGCCACATCTGCTTTTGCAACTTTGTGATTTTTGAACTTCCTCTGTAGAAGGGTTTTGAAAGCATTTTTGTTTGTTCAGTATAACCATTATCCTTTTGGAAGCTTGAAGCTATAGTAAAAGTGATGATAAATTGAATTATAAGCTGTTGTAAGAGAGTATTTTCCTTGTTACATTTTGGAGACAGGGTTTCAAGTAGTCCAGTCTGGCATTAAACTTACTATGTTGTAGAGGATAACTTTGAACTTTTGACCCTACTGTATTCATGTCCCAAGTGCTGGAATGTAGATGTGGACTCCCAAATCCAGTTTATGTGGTATAGGTGTGTCTTGATTGTTGTTGTTATTATTATTATTACAATTAGTCAAGCTGTTTGGAAAGAGAAAACCTCAATTTAGAAAATGCCTCCATCAGATTGCCGATAGGTCATTTTCTTAACTAATGGGTGATACAGGAGAGATCAGCTCCCAGTAAGCAGTACTATTCCTGTGCAGGTGGTCCTGGGTTGTATCAGAAAGCAGGCTGAGCAAGCCAGGGGGATCAAGCCCGTAAGCACCACTCCTCCATGGTTCTGCTTCATTCAGTTCTTGCCTTCAGCATTGTGCTCCAGCCTTGACTTTCCTAAAAGATGGACTTGAATGGAGATCTGTAAGCTGAATTAACCCTTTCTACTCCACACTGCTTTTGGGCATGGTGTTTTTTATTATAGCAATAGAAATCTAACTAGGACACAGACTTTGTGCATGCTTAGCAAGCATTTCACCAACAGAGCCACTTCCCAGCCACTCTGTAAGAGATTTTTATACCAAGCATATTTTCCTTATGGATTTTGGTTCAAAGTATTTATGTAGTTACTACTAGAAGAACGAATGCCCAAAACATCTCTCGCTGAATCATCAGTGGATGTTTAATGGATTCGTGAAGAAATAGCAACTCAGGAAACAGTAATTCTAATCTTGGCTGCTTCTGACATAATTTGATGATGTCAAACCTTTCATTTTACTCTAAGGTATTTTTATCTTAGATCTTACAAATATGGGGAAACTATTAATAAGTAGCCCCTCCCCAGAGGAGGGAAGAGTGAAAGAGGCTTCACAGCAGAGGAAGAAAAAACAGGCCAGGAGATAGGCTTTCTGAGGACAGCCTTGTCAGGTAGAAGCCATGTTAATTTAGAAAAGCGACTTGGTTTTGCAGAGGCTGTCATCGGCAGGTGAGGACATCTCTCTTCTTTAGCTTGTAGGCTGCAGGAAAGCACACAGTACTGAGATGCTGGGAATGGGTTTTATAAATCACAACGTGCCCTCTACATGTGCTATAATTCCAGCAGGAGCAGCAGGGCTCCGATGCAGCACCATCTGCTGCAGCAAGAAACGCGCTGTGACGCTGCCCCGTGTCAGACTGCTCAAAAGCTGTGTGAGTCGCAAGGCGACATCGTGTTCAGCTTTGTGGGAATTTCTAGGCTAGCATTGTCATGAAATTCAAAGCGTGTTTATTTGCGAAGTTGGATTCTATTTCTGTCAAACCACATGCACACGGCTTCACTGGTTTGCATTTGTCATGAGACGTGTCAGACCTTCCCGTGACTCACCTGCCCCTTTTTCCATTAACTGTGGAAGCCCCTCATATGGAAAAGGATGCTTATAGAGGAACCAGGGGCCATGTCTGTGTTCCAGATTCCTTAGACCTCTGCAGTACAGCAAAGGGATCTGAGATCTGCTGTCTGGAGCAGCTTCTCTCTGCTCTGCACCCTTTACTGATCCACAGGAATTGGGATCTTGCAGGGACACACAGGCACACAGACCGCGTGCAGGCACACATGCACGACATGCGCAGGTAATGATAGTCCATACCTCTTACACCTCCCCGCAAGTTTCACCGATTGGAGGGCATTTTCATTCAAACCACACTGATTCGTGGCGTAGTGGTTGTTCTTTTTTAAAAAATGCTGCAAGATCCCCGCGGCAGTAGGCAGCAGAAATGCTGTAGGTCCCAAGTGGTGGTGGCGGGCCATGTGGTGGCAGGCAGCGGGCCCTGGGAACAGCCAGTCCCAGGCAGAGACGGCTGCTGGTCTCAGAGCAGTGGTGGCGGGCCATGTGGCAGCAGGCAGTGGGCCCCAGGCAGAGACGGCTGCTGGTCCCTAAGCAGTGGCTGGTCCCAGGCAGGGAGACACATGGCGGGTGGGCAGAAGACAGAAACATGGATAGACACGACATGCAGGGTGAGGTTGAATGTTTATTCAGGGGGTTATGGAGGAGGAAGGGTGAAGGGGGG
>NW_026067946.1:5638831-5651834 GCF_014885135.2 Alexandromys fortis
GAGAGAGAGAGAGAGAGAGAGAGAGAGAGAGAGAGAGAGAGAGAGAGAGAGAGGGAAAAGAGAGCGAACTCAGGCCGGAAGCTGAAGATCAGCCTGCCTCAGCTGATGGGGGGGGGGAGTGGGCGTGGCTTGTCTCTTAAAGGGACCAAAACCATAACATTCCCAGGTCTTCCTTATAATAAAAAAGATTAGATCTCTTAAAGGGACCAAAACCATAACAGTGGTGGTGATAAAAATATCCACTTTGTCCAGGTCCTTTCTTTTTGCATCCTCTGTATCTCTTTCTCATGTTTTGTTGTTTAAGGTGAGACTTCAAAGACTGTACTGAACAGGAGTGGAAAGAATGGGCATCCTTTTCTCAACTCGAAGTTTAATGTAAATGCTTTGTGCTTTTTTCTATTTAGCAAGATCCTGGCTGTGGGATTGTTGTATCTTGTCTTTATTATGTTGAAATGACTCCTACATATCCCTTGATTCTTTGGGGCTTTTAACATGAAAGGACAATGGACTTTCTTAAGAAACCTTTTCTGCATCTAATGAAATATTCATGAAGTTTCTATTTTAAAATAGCTGTAAGATACTAAAGTTCCCCTGTGCTCAGGGGCCTAAACCAGCACCAAATCTGGCCCTACCTGGAGTCTGCTGGTTGTTCTGAAGCTGCTGGAGGATGGAGAACTCTCCAAGCACCAGTAATTCTTACCCTGCTTCAGGACTGTCCGTATCTTCAATTTCAGCCCAAACCACTGGGCTGAGGATAGGTACTCCCACAAGTTGGAGAAACTAACCTGGAGAAAATCCTGTCTCCATGCCGGGTCTGCAGCTTTTCTGAAGTTGCTGCCAGATTCCCTTATGGGTTTTACATTCTTTATCATTTATTTGTTTTGTGTGCTGCAATAAGTCTTCTGCAAGAGTCATCTATTTTGTTTCACTGATTGATTTTAATTATAATAGCGCCATATGCACCCTTATCTGGGAAGAGAATAAAATGTTCCCTGGAATTGTTCAACAGGCAGTGTTATCTAGAAGGGATCCATGGTATTGAAACTTACCCAAGCCCTGAATTTCTGAAAAAGAGACAAAATTAAATCCTACAAGATTTTATGTTTAACAAAAGAGGCCTTCTTTCCCACATAATGTAGATAAGCTAATACTTCTCTTGTTTCCTTAAAAGGCTAGACACTACACCCCCAACCAGAGACTCCCTCATCTTCTTTTTCCCTCCACTTGATCAACACTATTGGTAAGGCTCTTGACTAAATTTTAAAAAGATTTACATGTTTTATCTTTTATGTTTGTGTGTGTGCACTGAGTCTAAGCCTGTGCGTCACGGTATACAGGTTCCCATAGAAGCCAGAAGAGAGCATTAGATCTCCTGGACCTGGAGTCAGGGCAGAACCTGGCTCCTCAGCAGGAGGAGCAGGTGTGCCACCAATGCCCGGCTTTCTTGGTTTTCCTTTTAATTGAAAATTCATACAGCATATTTTGGTCGTGGTTTCGCTTCCTCTGTTTCCTCCCAGGTCTACCACACCTCCTCATTCAACTCCAGATCTTCTTTCTCTCTCTTTTAGAAAGCAAAGGCAAATAAAAAAAGAACCCAAATAAAGCAGAATAATAAATAAAACAGCAGAAAAAGCACAAAAACACCTGAAAACACAAAATCAGGAACCATAGCACACAAGCGAAAGGCCAATGAGATAGAAAAAAAAAGCCCAAACAAAGCAATGCGAGACAAACAAAACAACAAACAAACAAAAACATTTGTGAGTTTGCTTTGTTGGCCATCCACTGCCGGGCGTGAGACCTGCTCTTAAGCGTGGTTATATACCCAAAGAGAATTTCAGTGAGTTTATTTCAGAGAAATAAGTCTGTCTATTGAAAAAAAAAAACCTCATTTTTCCTTTGAAATTCATTGCCAGTGGGAGAAAGCTTCTTAGATGGATCATACCCACTTCCCCCTTGGCACTAGGACCCAACCTGGCTTGAACTTGTGCGGGTCTTACGCATGCTGCCATGGTCTCTGTGGGTTCAGATGTGCATTAGTCCTGCTGTGTCTGGAAGAAACTGTTTCCTTGGAGTCATCCATCCTCTCTGGCTCTTAACATCTTTCTGCTTTCTTCTTTGCATAGCTCCCTGAGCCCGGAGGGGTGGGGTTTGATGAAGACATCCAATTTAGGACTGCGTGTTCCACAGTCTCTCACTCTCTGCACAGTGTCCTGGTGTGGGCTTCTGTCTTAGTGCCCATGGACTGCAGGAGGAAGCTTCTCTGATGGCTGAGACCCACCTGAGTCCTGGTTCAGTGTGGCCCATGTTCTTTGCTACCAAGCCACTCTTTAATCCCTCAACTAAGGTTTTCTCTTTACATGCTGAAATTTCATTTCCAGCGTTTGTTTGTTCCTTTGCACAGATCTCTGTCTTGCTTGAATTACTGTTTTATAGTAATTCGTCTAGCTATTTGTATTCTCTTTGAAGTTGCTGATCATGAAAATAATTAATTCTTCTATTCTTGATCTGTCCTTTCATCTACTTTGATAGCTTTTGATCAGTTACAGTAAAGTTAAGAGCTTTTGGAGGGGTCATGTTACTTTTTTTTCATATTTCTTGTGTTTCCATGATGATATTTACAGATTTATTGTATTTGATGAATCCCTTCCACTTGCAGGTTTGTATAATGTTTTGAAGTTTAGGAAATGTCTTATTTTTTTAGGGTTCTATTACTGTGATAAAACATGCTGACCAGGCTGGGCGGTGGTGGCGCACGCCTTTAATCCCAGCACTTGGGAGGTAGAGGCAGGCAGATCTCTGTGAGTTCTAAGCTAACCAGGTCTACAAGAGCTAGTGTCAGGACAGGCTCCAAAGCTACAGAGAAACCGTGTCTCGAAAAACAAAAACAAACAAACAAACAAACAAAAAACCAAACCAAAACAAACAAACAAAAAACCAAACAACAACAACAAAAAAAAAACATGCTGACCAAAAGCAGCTAGGGTAGGAGAGGGTTTATTTCATCATACACTTCATTGAAAGAAATCAGGGCAGGAACTAAAGTCGAGATCGTGGGCTAACACTGCTTACCTGGTTCTTACTGCTGGCTTGCTCAGCTTGATATCTGATATATCCAAGGCCCAACTCCCCAGGGATGGTACCACCCACAATGGGCTGGGTAGGTCCTCCCACATCACTCAACAATCAAGAAAATGCTCTACAGACTTGCCTATAGGCTTATATGATGGAGGCATTTTCTCAATTGAGGTTCCCTTTCCCCAAATGACTCTAGATTGTGTCAGGTTATCATAAAAGTAGCCAACACAGTAGAGATAGACTCTAAGTGTGAAGTCTCACGGGAACTGTTGAGAAGAGCTGACCCGCTTTCTTTCTAGAGTCAAGAAGTGATAAACTACTCGGTTTGAGGAGAAGGATCTGGTAGTGGAAACTAGTGCTTTAGAAAAGAGAATCATTTTATCAGCTAGCTCCACTGAACTTGGTTACATACAGGGCTGCAGATTTCCGACGCTCACTCAGTGGTGGCTGTTTGTCCTCCACCTCTTTTACAGTATTGGACTCTTCGAGAATGCTTCTATACCAGGAATTTCCCATGCTTTTGCTTTCAGAACTTCATAATAAAAGGAATCTTTGTGTGGATTGTTACATACTGATATTTACAGTATCAGAAATTGAAGTGGAAATTTCTATACTCGTTAATTTTAAGATAGCAGTATGATATCCATTATATGATAGCAAAATATATTTTCAATGAAAAGTCTGTGAGAAGAGTGGTATTTATTTGTTTTACAGATCTCTGGAATGTCTTTTCGCATTCTGCTATCTATGTCTACATTCGATCTTTCATGCTTTGTTATTTCCACTCACACATACATAAACAGTTTGGCATGAAACAGATATACTATAGAAAAAGCACGTCTTTTTAGATAATTATATTATGAACCTTGTACCAAAATTTTAGCATATCGGTGAACTTGTCCTGTTCAGTTAATCCAAATGCATCGACATGTTCTGTGCTCTGAAAATGAGAGAAAGAAAAGATTCTGGTAAGTTATTTCTACTCTGGTAAAATTCCCCACGGTGGTGTTTTCAAACACAAGCAAAAACAAAACACAACATATAAGGCAGGAGTGGAGGCTAAAACTAGGATCTCAGCTCCTGGGTAGCCTCGACTACATAGGACAATTATGTCTAAGAAAATAAGCAAGCAAGCAAGCCAACAAAGAAACTGGCATTCATTTACTATCCCTGAAGCAATAACTATTGCCTTCATAAACTAGAAACCCAAGACCAGTAACCTTTTTTTCCCCTTTGGAATGAAACCTCAGTTCTTCTTTTCTGGCAGAAAAGCCTGGTTATGGTAAGTAAATTCCAATAGTTCACAGCCTTCGTGCTCACCTGGGTCACATAAAAAGTGCCAGATTCTGTTTAATCAGGTTAAGACTTAAGATATATTGAATAATCGCGAATGCCTCGCAGAGGATTAGAATCACCCCGAGACAGGCTGGTATAGCGAAAACCTTGCAGGTTTGAAGCTGGGCAGTGCAAACTTCCTGCGTGGTGCCGACCTTTCTGCAAATGCAGGGTCAGCTCAGAACAGTGGTTCTCACTTTGAACTGGAGGCAGAATTCTTGGGAGTGTTGATGTCTACAGGCTCTGGGGCTCTCAAGGGACCCCAAAGGAAACTAGACTGGAAACATCCTGTGTTAGACTGCATTTCAGTTCTCACCCTGGTCTAAGAGAAGCTGTTTGTAATGACATAACCGACTTTTATTTCACGTAATACTTACTTAACTATTAAGTTATTCACTCAAAGATAGTTACGTCAAGATAGAAAAACATGCTTCTATTGTTATAAGGCTACTTAATTTAACAATCAAACAAACAAAACAAGAACTCTTCAAGCAAATAAATATGCTTCCCCATAAGTCCAAGCATACAGGATACATGAAATCCTGTAGGCAAATGTTGAAAATTACATCTGTGAGCAAAAGGCATTAAGTTTCCAAGTGACTGTAGCATAGAATTTCAAACAAACTTTAAAGCAAAATCACACAGGCAGGCAATTGGAGCAGACCTACAAGGAAAATGAAGCAGAGAAATGGGGCCGCTCCTTGTAGAGCTTGCTTTTCTGACCTTTCTCATCGCTGCGACAAACTATCAACAAGAGCAACTTCAGGACGAGTCTACTGTGGCTCACAGCGTGAAGGTCCAGCTCATCATGGGGAAGACAGGGTGACAACTGGACACATTTCAGACACAGGACATAGAGAGATGAATGGTTGTGCTCAGCTCCCTTTCTCCTTTTCATTCAGTTCAGCATCTCAGCCCAAGACTTCTCAAGTAGTGCCACTCCCTGATGCCCAAGCATTTAAACATATGAGCCTCTGGGGCCATTCGCATTCAAACAACCACTTCGTTCCTTAGGTCCTAGCCTTTTCCAAGCAGGTTACTGCTGGATTTGTGTTACCTTTGTGCGCTCCATGGTGGTCACTACACACATGGGTTTCTTTGAGGTGCTCCAGGTCAGGGTTTGAAAAGACAGGCATAAGGGTGTATATTCCACTCCCCTGAGGGCATCAGATACCTGTTTTTGATCACATCCCTTCTCATGGAAAAGATTTAATAATTAGCTTGTTTTGTTTCAAGGTGTTGCTGAGGAATCCCAGAGCTAGCCCATGCAAAGGACACGTGTCTGCTAAGCCTATGTCAGCCCCTGAGAAGCTTATGTGCTTGTTTATTAACTATTTAATTTTTTATTCTAGTTAACTACTGGGAAATTGGATTTGTAGAGATATTTTTCTTTCAAATATAGAGATGAAGCAGGACTCATCCGTGGCAATGGTATAAGCAGAGCAAGAAACACGGAGAACTGAATGGGGCAGAGGTGGTGACACAGATGGTGGCTGGATTCTGCATCCTTCGACGGTCAGAGCCAGGGACCAGGTGTGGGTTTCTTGAGAAAACCACCAGCTGTTAGCATACTGTGATCTGCTGAGAGATCAGCAAAATTACCTTGCTTTCCCCGCCCTGAAATGAGAGAGCCGGAACATCCTATGGTTTAAACCTAGTCAGTAGAGAATTTAATTCGTTAATTAGAAATAGCTGGTCCTCCGATCTATCCCTGTAGCCAGGAATCTTTATTTTCCGATTTATCCTCCTTCCCTTCCTACAGTGGCTGAGTTTCATTCATATCATAATTTTAACACAAACGCGCCAGCTTTTTTTTTCTACTACATCCATTCACCAGGTGGACTGTCCCCTTCTTTTCAGGTTATCCCCCAAATAAAAGAGAGATACTGTTTTCAGGGTGAGAACTTCGTTATAGCTAGTGCTTGTGTAGTGTTTTCTCAACCACACAATGTGTATCGTAACCACTGTTCGATTCCAGGCGGTTTGGGTAAACACAGCACTGGGATCATACAGTGTCAAATGTGAACAAGGCACGGGACACAGGAGATCCGAGTTTATACTGGAGCAGTTCCTGGACCAGTTTTCAGCGGTTCCGACAGCTCCTTTGCAGCTTTTGGCCATTAAGGGCGCGAGTGGCCGCAGGGTTGAGCGCGCACACGCCCTAGAATCCGGCTCTGCTGCCTAGAATTTCACGTTATCCTTTAAACACAGAGAATGGCGCTGATGTTCGGGGTCTGGGTAGCTTCTGGCGATGACTCCTTTACTTGTCCCAGGAAACCTATACTAGCACAGCCACATTGCCACGCCTTCCCTCCTACCTATGGGTGAAGCACCCTCGCACTGACCAATGAGCTCCTTCTTTTCTGCAACGGGGCGGGACCTCGCGGCACCTCTGAGGCCCGCCCCTTACGTGACGTGCGTGCGTGGCGCGGATCGCTTTCTTCAGCGCGTGGCGCCCCCCGGAGGCGGCGGCCCCTCAATGCGACGGCTTGACTGCAACACCAGCCATGGAGCCGCAGGAAGAGGCGCGCACGCTCGGGGCGTCCGTGCCTCGGCCTGCTGGGGCCTCGGGGTCGCCGACGCGGGGCGAAGAGGAGCGGCCGGAGGGCAGCGCAGCGCCGGTGGCGGCTCCCGCGGGCGAAGAGGGCGACGGCGCGGGAGCCGACGGGCTGTGGGGACTGCCGGTGGAGCGCGCCGAGCGCAGGCCCGAGTGCAGCCGCTGCAGGTGAGCGTGGGCGGCCCGGGAGCTGCGGCGCCCTCTGCCGGCCAGGCGGACTCCGCGCGCCGGTCGCTGCAAGAAGTCTTTCACCCAGGGCCATGATGATTATTTTAACCTTTCTGCAAGACTTAGTTCTTTGTTTGTTTGTTTGTGTTTTCATGGCAGGGTTTCTCTTTGTAACACAGCCCTGGCTGTCCCGGAATTCGCTTTATAGACCAGGCTGGTCTCGAACTCAATTTAGATTTGCCTGCCTCTGCCTCCCGAGTGTATGGTTTAAAGCGTGCACCACTAAGCCCTGCAAGAGTTAGTTTTTTCCCCCCAAGAAATTTAAGAGTCTTTGATAGATGGAACTCTCGAGGCCTAATGACATTAATACTTAACGACGCTTAAGTGGGCTGGCCATCATGAAATGAATCGGAGGAGAATAATAAAGGGACTGCTTGGATTGAGAATTTTGAATTTATTTATCAGTGTTTACTGAAAACCAGGTTTGTTAGCTGAGTACTTGGGAAGTAAAGGCAGAAAGGTCAGAAATCCAAGGTCATTCTCAGCTACCTAGCAAGTTGTAGGATAGCCTGAACTATATGAGACACCTGAATTTTTTTTTTTTAAACTGAATTTCTGTGTGTCTGCCGCATGCTGGCTGTTCTGGGTACGAGGAATGTATTGAGGAAAAAAAAAATAAATCAGCTCTAGCAGAGAGTTTCTCCAATATAGCTGATTATTCTTTGGGGGCCACCTCAGGTGTGCTTCAGCTGCGTGACTTGTGTCTTCTGCTTATTTAATCGCAGAATTTAAGGAACATTGCTCCTTGCCGCTCGACTGATGTCCCTGGTTCCTGAAAGGTCTTCAGCTGTCACCCATCCCTGGTGTCCTTTTTAATCATTACATACTGGCCAGCCTTGTCTTATTTTAGTACCTGAGGCCTTCAGCTTAGAAGGGGGAAACTTTATTTGGGTTCAGGGTCTCAGAGTTTGCAGCCCATAGCTTGGATGGTCGTGTTGGGCCTGCGGGCCTGCATAGGTCATTGTGCACAGAATACAGGAGGCCTATAGAAAGGGATCGGATGCCCCATGTCCCACTGAAGGCATTTACCAGATGACCTAACTTCCTTCCAGTCATCCCCACCTCCTCAGTAATGCCATAAGTTGACATATGGACAGTTGGAAGGGGTGTTTGGCAACATATTTCAGATTCTAACTAAAGCTCGCCTCTACTTCCCTAGCGTATAATCACTCTGCAGTTCGCCATTGGGTCATATAGTTGCCCTGAAATGGCTTTCAGTATAACACCCGTAACCTTCGCGAGCTAAAACCCAGTGGATCGTTGCTGTATTACACAGTAGATGAGCTGGCAGCTTTCTGGACACACTCTTTCACACACACTTTCTTTGGTTCCCCTTGGATTTAGATGACTTCTTTGGCCCAGTCTCCTTGGCCTATCCTTCTCAAAGTCTAAATGTTGGGCCTCTCTGCTGGGAGCATGGAGGTCCTTCAGCCCACAACCAGGAGTGTGAAGCATACAGGATTGTCTTCTCAATGAAAAAAATGTAAAAACTGTTCTTCCATCCAGAAGGCTGGGAATTGGAGGTGATTAATAGCATGGTGATTTCTGTTATCTGTTGAGTCAGGCCAGATCAAACTCCTACAACCAGGGCCAGAGGTGGCTAGCAATCTAAATGACCCTTACAGCCATGGGCTCCCCAAGGTCCCACAATCAGGACCAGAGATATCTAATAGTTTAAGAAACCCTTTCTAGTATCTGTATAGCCAGAGGCTCCACCAAGAGCCCACAGTCAGGAACAGATGTGGTTAATATCCCAAGTGACCTCTGCTCTTTGTATGACCAAGACCTGGCCAGCTGCTTCCGTAGGCCCTTAAGCTAGTCTAGGTAACCTATCTCTAGAACCCATCTTCTTGAAAGAAATGTCGCGATCCTGAATCAAATTTTGATGTAATAACGCTTCTTCATACACCAGAGACTGTATTGCGCCAGGAAACCTTTCCCCAAATTATACTGTGTTTAAACTTGGCTTTAGACTCCCCAAAGTCTTGATCCAGGTTGCCGAAGTTGATCTACACAAAGTTTTCATCTTCGCCTCCTTGCAGTTTGCTTTCCTGCCTGCCTGATACCTGCAGAGATCCCTCACTTCTCCAGAGTACTGATTCTAAGTCCTCTTCTCCTTCAAGCTCTTCCCGCTTCCCACTGGTGATTTACCCAATTTCCTAGGAGAGTACCATGTTTTCTCCACCCTGGACCTTTCTGAGCTCTAGACCTACACATTTGCTTATTACTTTCTGAGTGCTCTGCTAATCACTAACAATGAACCCAGGTTCATTTTCTTACTAGATACAGATAATAAACCAGCAAGCAAATGAGCTGCAGACTAGGGGGCAGGCAATGTTGGAAAGGAATCGAGATGATGGGAAATAGTTGAAATGGCGTTAGGAAAGCTCTCGTGGGTGAGGTGACAAAGTAGGATGCCTTACTACTTGAGCACTTGGGATATTTTATGTTGCATGTTTTGACTTTTTGCCAGAGGTTGGCTAGTACAAACTCAGAGAATGGATCTCGATTGTAGGATATCCTTTTTCTAGATGCACTTACCATTATGTGGCCTGCAGTTTTCCAGCTTTACAGTAACAGAAAAGCAATATGCATTCAGTAGGAACTGGATTTCAGACTTCGTATTTTATCTTTTCTTGGATTAGCAGTATGGCTCAGCGCTCTCTTGAGAAGCTGGTAAGCAGCTGTGAGCCGCAGTTCTGTTAATCCTACTGTCCCCACTAGCTAAATTATTTCACCTAAGTTATGTGTATCAGATACATTTTAACTTAATAATCTTTTCACTTCTCTCCCATCCCCGCCTTTTCAGCATGATATTATGTAGTCCAGCTCGTTTCCAACATTCTGTAGCCTAGAGTGCCCTTCCACTGATCCATCTGTCTCTCGCTCCACTTGTGGGTTGCTGGGGATTTTACCAAGGGCTTTAGGAATGCACCATCTGAGATACATTTTCAGCCCTTTTTGTAAATATAAAATCAAACGGATTCGTGACAACAATGTTTAGGGTAAAAATTTAGGTATTCCAAAAATTTAAATTTTTGTACATATAAAAATCATATTTCTGCCGGGTGGTGGTGGTGCACGCCTTTAATCCCAGCACTCGGGAGGCAGAGACAGGCGGATCTCTGTGAGTTCTAGGCCAGCCTGGTCTACAAGAGCTAGTTCCAGGATAGGAACCAAAAGCTACGGAGAAACCCTGTCTCGAAATAAAAAAAAAAAAATCATATTTCCAAGGAAATTCATTAATTTGCTTTTTCCTGTTTGCATAGAAAATGTGTTTACTCCAGAAGGTGGTTTGTTCATAATACATGAGCAAAGCAGATTTGTAAATTGTTATGTAAGCTAATCATATGTTCAAAGTTGAGCAAAGATCATACATGCCAAGAGACATTTTCCCTCTTAATCTTAATTAAATCTTTTGAGAGTGACCAGTTAAAAATGAAGCACATTAGCGCTTGCTAAATATTTGATTTACTTTCCCTTAGAAAAATAAGAATTACAGTATTATACTCAGACATTTTCTTCAAAGAACATCGAACCACATTAATCCCTATGTTAATTTGTCCCAAATTAATAATTTATAGTATTAGGTCCAAATCAGGAGCAGAAGGAGAGAGAGCACAAGCAAGGAACTCAGGACCGCGAGGGGTGCACCCACACACTGAGACAATGGGGATGTTCTATCGGGAACTCACCAAGGCCAGCTGGCCCGGGTCTGAAAAAGCATGGGATAAAACCGGACTTGCTGAACATAGCGGACAATGAGGACTACTGAGAACTCAAGAACAATGGCAATGGTTTTTTTTTTGTTTTTGTTTTTGTTTTTGTTTTTGTTTTTGTTTTTGTTTTTTCAAGACAGGGTTTCTCTGTGGTTTTGGAGCCTGTCCTGGAACTAGCTCTTGTAGACCAGGCTGGTCTCGAACTCACAGAGATCCGCCTGCCTCTGCCTCCCGAGTGCTGGGATTAAAGGCGTGCACCACCACCACCCGGCAGAAATATGCTGGGATTAATGGCAATGGGTTTTTGATCCTACTGCACGTACTGGCTTTGTGGGAGCCTAGGCAGTTTGGATGCTCACCTTACTAGACCTGGATGGAGGTGGGTGGTCCTTGGACTTCCCACAGGTCAGGGAACCCTGATTGCTCTTTGGACTTGATCGGGGGAGGGGGAGGGAAAAGGGAGGCAGTGGTGGGGAGGAGGCAGAAATCTTTAATAAATAAATAAATTAAAAAAATTTATAGTATTAGTAGTGCTTATGGAGTTAAGGACTATGTAATCAAGTAATATTTTAGTTTAAAATCTGGTATTATTTAAAGGAGCTCTTAAGTTATGAAGTAATTGAGAAGAAAATGTGTATGTGTGTACATATGCACACCCTGTCAGGCACGAGTATGGAGGAATGAGGACAACTTTGTTTCTCCATTGTTTCTCTCTTCCCATCTTTAAGTGTATTCCTGGAATCAAACTCGGGTCTGTAGGCTTTTGCAAGAAGAGTGTTTACCTGCTGAGCCCTCAATGACCCCAAAGTTCTTTTTGTACATTTTTATCTAGTAAGATAGCTTTGCGATTTGAATAGTGTTTTCCCTCTCTTGGTTTTAAGCTTCTTCCCCCAACCCCTCTGTGTGTGTACGTGCACATCTGTGGAGAATAGTTGGTCGTCACTGTGGTCCTATGCCAGGTTAGGGGCTCCTGAGCTGACAATGTAGGCTCAGAGGACTTGAACTCAGGTCTTCCTTCTGTGTGGCAAGTGCTTTACCCATCGACCTATGTCTCCCACCTCTGTGTTTTTGTCTTTAGACGCTGTCAGTGTTAGATGCTTAGTTCTGGCTTTCCTGGTTCTGTTGCTGCTGCACTGGTTGTAGAAACAAGGTGTTTCTTTGCCTTTTCTAATACATTGATTGTTTTCCATTCCTTTGGTTATGGCCATTTTTAATTATTTGAGATATTTATTTATTTATTTATTTCAGTTCTCTTACCAGGTGTTGGGATGACAGTTGTGTCCCACCATGCCCAGCTCATTATTGCCCATTTTAAGGGCAAGCTTATATCCTGAGTCTTCTTCCTGCCCATGGCCAGATTCTTATTTCTCCTGATGGCTTGTCCCTTTTATTTTAGGGATGCAGATTTAAAGGTAGTACTGGTAGGTATTTACTTTTTTCCTCTGCTAAGGTTTTTTCTTTGTTTTATTTCTGTTGGAAGCCTAATGAAAAGATGGGGAAAGAGAGAGCATTGGAATAGAGTGAGGAGAAGATTCAGGACCATTCAAGGAAAGAAATCTAGAAAAAAGTCCATCAGTACAGCACTGGAGGGTGAAAAAAGATTCTTGCTCTTGGAGTACACAAGAGTGAGTCCACGTGTGAAATCTCCACTCTCTCCTTGTGTCTTCCACCTGCCCTGCTTTTGAGCTCTTTGCCCACCTGACTGTGTCTGTTGTCTGTGGTTGAGTTTGGCCCTAAGAAAGGACTTTGCTCAATTTTTATTGCATAGCGTGGAAAACATGGAATGAGAGAGAAATGAGGAATGGTGTTTTACAGATTTTAGCAGAATCTTACAAGGAAAGAAATTATTTTGCTGACCCCCAAGTGACCCAGAGTAGTACTTAAAACCACAAGGAGTTGTTATTAAACTGTATCCACATGTTGCTTCCATATGGCAGATATTTGTTTTCTTTAAAATTACATTTGACCTGTTGGCTGCTTTCATCTCCGTTTCTGTCTCTCTCTCTGTCTCTCTCTCTGTATCTCTCTCTCTCTCTCTCTCTCTCTCTCTCTCTCTCTCTCTCTCTCTCTCTCTCACACACACACA
>NW_026067946.1:5655872-5657459 GCF_014885135.2 Alexandromys fortis
CTCTTAACCACTGAGCCATCTCTCCAGCCCCTTTGGTTTCTCTTTTTGTTATTTCAGTGTGGTAGGGCCTTTGTATAGTTGCTATGGTAGTTTCAATGAAAATGGCTCCCATAGGTTCATGTGTTTAAATAACTGGTCCCCAGTTGGTAGAACAGTTTGGAAGGATTGGGAGGTGTGGCCTTGTTAGAGGAGGTCATCACTGGGGGCGGACTCTACCATTCCCATTGTCTCTTCGCCTCCTTGCTTTGCTTCCACGCGTGAGCTGATATTGCAAGCATGCACACACACATGAATAAAAGTGAATACATCTTTAAAAATAGACAGCAGAGGGCACTGTGGGATTTAGTCTTCTAAAGCCTGCTTTAAAATGAGAAAGTTGTTGCCATTTTTGTGTGTGCTGCATTGTAGACAATTAATGTGGTAAAGAGCTGTGGAGTTCCTGATTTTCTTCCACTTTTGAGAATATTAAAAAAATTGTTGTGTTTTGGAAAATTTGATTTAAACTATTTTGGGGGGCAGGTTTACATGTGTATTTTTTTAGTTAGTGAGTAAAAATCCTTTAAAACAGTTGGTGTGGGAGGTCCTTCTGTCTGTTGCTTTTATTGGTTAATGAATAAAGAACTGCTTTGAGCCTATGGCAGGGAAGAACAGAACTAGGCAGGGAAAGCTAGGCTGTATGCTAAGAGAAAGAAGGGCGGAGTCAGAGAGAAGCCATTAGCCCTGCCAGAGCTGGATGGAACTTTACCACTGCCACGTGGTGATACACAAATTAATAGAAATGGGTTAAATTAATATGTAAGAGTTAGCCAATAAGAAGCTAGAGCTAATGGGCCAAGCAGTGATTTAATTAATACAGTTTCTGTGTGATTATTTTGGGGTTAAGCAGCCAGGAACAAACAAGCGACTTCCTTGCTACAAACAGTAATTATTTTAAATCTATTCATACATTTTTTAAAGTTTACTTTTTCTTATGTGAGATTATCTTGATTGAAATCATGACTGTAATAGGAAGAAGCTTTCAGTGACTATTCTGTAAGGGACTTAATTGGGCTTTGAAAGATGTTTTTGTAGGCTCTCGCATCTCAGATCCATGCCACACGTAACTACATTAGCCCACATGCTGTCAGAGGGCGTGTGCTCAGAGTGACAGGTGCCAAGGAAGTCTGTTAGTCTGTGTCTGATAGGTGGACCACATATTTGTTCCTACATCTCTAGAGAGAAACAAAGGAAAAACTTCTTGTACTCAGTTCCCTTAGGAAAATTCCTTGTAGTTTCCATTCATGTCTTAAGAACATAATTAAAACTTATTGATTATGTAGATTTTTAAAGAAGATAAACCCCATTGAGTGGAAAAGCAATAATGTGGTAGTGAATGGAAAAATCCAGTTCTTTGCTCATAATATTATAGTTAAATACACATCTAACATTTAATATATACGTGTAATGTATATTAAAATAGGAATTGATCGAATTACTTAATATATGCAGCTTTGAGGTTTTGTTTAATGTATTATCTATCCAAAATATAAAATAACCTTCAGGTTTAAGTATATATATATATATATATATATATATATATATCTTTTT
>NW_026067946.1:5657525-5676114 GCF_014885135.2 Alexandromys fortis
AATTACTCCGCACTTACTATTTTATTAAGAGATAGTTTAATGGCAGAACAGTTAGTCATCATTACTGCATTGCTGCAGAGAGAAAGTATTTAAGGTAACAGACTCAAATTCTCATTATAAAGTAACTCACTAAATATAGAGTTGGTAAATTGAAATGATAAGATGTTTTAAAGAACTGTGGTTTGGGACTGGAGAGATGACTCAGTTGTTAAAGTACTTATTATACATGCATGAGAACTTGAGTTTGATTCCTAGAGCCCCTAGTTTTCTAGGCAATATACATTGTATTAGTTGTGGGATGTTTTAATCATATGCTGGTTGCCTAGTGATAGAGTTGTCAGGGCAACTGAACTGGTTGGCTAGGAAAGGTCATATTTTCATGAAGAGAAAATGGTTTAACTGACTTGTTCCTTCACTGTTTTGTTGTTCTTTGGTAACTGTTCCTTTAAAAATTCAAAAGGCTTTGACAGTCTTCAGATGCAGGAATGAATAAGTAGGCAGCATTTAGATAGGAGTGAATTCAAGTCATTCAGTGGGAAAGAAAATTCCGCAGGGTGGATGCTTACAGGGAAGTGCATCTGAGACCGCCCTCTGTTCTCCAGGCCCACCTGCAGCACCAGTCTCCCCCACAAACTTGTCAGAAGTACAGATTCCCAGGGTTTTCCTGTCAGAAACTCAGTGAGGTGATGGGCAGGCTCAGCCGTCTAGTTTAATGTGCCTCCTAGGTGATGATGATGCCAACACCAAACAGGAAGTAGAACGCATACTCAAACTCTGTCCCCAATGACATACTTCCTCCAGCAAGACCATACCTCCTAATCCTCTGAAAAGCTATAAACTGGGGGCCAGGTACTCAAATGTCCAGGGCTTACTCAGAGTATCTCATTCAAACCGCCACATTCCTGGCCCCCAAGTCTTGTAGCCGAATCACAGTCTTAATTATATAAAAGCTCAGAAATGCAAGTAAGACTTTAAAGAAATGTAAAAGACTATAATTAATGAGTGAGTTCAGCCCTGTGAGGAAGAAATAGTTGCAAATAGGGAGCGTTTTAGAGCATAAACATTTGTCTGGTTAGACCCACCCTTAAAACAACATACTGCGTGGTATGCAGATTGATGACTTAAAGTGACCAGGAACCTAACCCGTTCCTGAGAACCAATTTTATTAATAGACTTTTAGAGTGTACTTGGTAAATGTTCTTAATGGTTCCTCCATAGGAAGGGAACTTAATTTTTTGTACGTAGCTGTATTTAATATTCAAAATTTCAAGATAAAATTTAAAAAAGCTACAATATTTTGGTTAAATTTATTTTTTTATAAAATTAGTCTCATGTAACATTTTCACTGAGTTCTTTGAGGGAGTATTTATAAAAGGTAGTTTGAGTAAGTTGATTTCACAATGCCACTAAGAAATTTTAGTGATGCCAAGGTTTGTAAAGATGTAAAAATGCCCATAAGAATTGAAATCAAACCTAATAATAAATGCTACACAACACAGCTGATGAATAATAATTATAAAAATGTAGTGTAATTGGTGATTTATCTACTAAAGGTTTGAAATGAATGTTCACTCTGTGGCAGCACAGGGTGCTATAATATTAGGACTTTTATCTACAAAATATTAAAGCTAATATATAGCTGTTCTTTGGCTAAAATTTGTCTATGTTTATTAAAGATTTCCAAAATGAATTCTGCCTTACTTATTGGAATATGATTAAATTGTCCGATGTTATGCTAGAGAAATTTTTATTTGATTTTTTTCTTTGATCATCTTAGTTTATTTTTGATAAATTTCATGTGAAAAATTATAATCTTCTTTAGAATTTGAATGTTGCCCTAGTTCTTCTTTTACAAAAAGTTCTTTATTATATAGCAGTCCTTGACCTACATTTGCTGGTATACTCAGGTTCATTGATGTCTCTGCTTTTTTCTGTGCTTTATACTAGTGAGCATGAAAGTACTTGTCACCCTGTAAATCTGTTTATATCCATGACAGGACTTTCCTCCTTGGACAAGACAGTCATATCAGATCATCTCAAAGGAAAATGGGTGCATTGGTTTTTCTTGGATTGTTAATCTACTTAAGATTCATTGAAGGAAAGAGACTGGGATCGTGTGTGTGTGTGTATGTTCTAAGATTTATGCATTTTGGGCTCACCAATTAAGAACTGCTCTTCCAGAAAACCCGGGTTCAATTCCCAATATCCACAAGAGTTGGTTTCTGTAATAACTATTTCAGCCAATTTACCCACACTCTGTAGTTTAGCATACGTGTTTCTTACCCTGTGCTCCATCACACTTAAATAGAGGAAGGATCGCCAGTGATCAGTCCTGTAAGTATACTGATGGGTTCTCGCTTGTTACTGCTGGAACACGGCAGGTGTCACATGTCGGTATAGCCATAAACACACTTCAAGTGTTTATTGATCTTTTGTATTTCTTCTTTGAAAATTATTTATTCACCTCATTTTGATCTTTTGCTTATTGGATGATTTGGTTTTTTATTTTTTATGGATTGTAAATAATAATTCCCACTGACATATTTAGTTCTCAGAAATTCATTCTGTAGTCCCAATCTTCACTCTGCTCATCATTTCCTTTGCTGTTGAGAAGCTTTTTAATTTCGTGCGATCACAGTGGTCAACTGTCAGTTCTTGGGTCATTTCCCGTTCTATTTGAGTCCTTTACAGAGGGCCCTTCATATGCTTATATTTTCACCTAGCACTTTCATTCTCAGGTTTAGCGAGGGTCTTTGAAGTATTCTGAATTGTTTTGCATGCGGACAGAGAAACAGCTTTGCTTTCATTCTTTAAAATGTCAATGTTCTGCTTTAATAGCACAAGTGCTGCCTTTTTCCCCCCAGTGTATATTTCTGACTCCTTTGTCAAAGACTGGGTATCTAGTGACATTTGGATTTATTTATGGGTTCTATATTCTATATTTGGTCAGTGTGTTTTTTTCTGCTGCTACAGTGTTGATCGTGTTACTGTGGCTTTGTAATATAGTTTGAGAGCTGGAATTGAGATACCTTTGATAGAGCCTTTTCTGTTTTGGTTGCTGTGGTTGGGACTGGAGAGATAGGTCAGCAGTTAATAGCACTTCTTTTTTTTTTTTCTTTCCTTCTCTTTTTGGGGGGTTTCTAGATAGAGTTTTTCTGTAACAGCCCCAGCTGTCCTGGAACTAGCTCTTACAGATCAGGCTGGCCTCGAACTCACAGATATCCTCCTGCCTCTGACTCCCAAGTGCTGGGATTAAAGGCGTGTGCCACCACTGCCTGGCTAGACTTCTGGTCTTTATGGTAAATAAAAGTATTGCTCCATGAATGAAAATGTCCTGGTGACCTAGTGACTATTTTTCCACTAGAGACAACTAATATTTACTAAAGTTCTTTGATATTAACCTATTTATCTTGAGGTGAACCAAACTCATGCCTTGTAAGCACCAAACAAGTGCTACAACACTGAACTTTAGTGCACTGCAAAGTCCAGAGTTTCTATGGCTGGGGAAAACTTACTTAAATCTCGTTCATAGTTTTCATGTCTAAAATGTCTCATTAAATGAATTAATGGTGTTTCATTTTGAAAGTACGTAGCTTAGCTTCCAGACGTCTTTAGATATAAACATG
This sequence comes from Alexandromys fortis, assembly GCF_014885135.2. NCBI lineage: Eukaryota > Metazoa > Chordata > Mammalia > Rodentia > Cricetidae > Alexandromys > Alexandromys fortis. The sequence goes on from NW_026067946.1 coordinate 5,661,152, forward strand.
GCATGATGTTGGTGTATTTGGATGATGTTATATCACATTTTAAAGCTTCTCTTTGCTTTTTTTTTGCTCTTTAGCCGGCCCCAGAAAGTATGCTTGTGTCCGTATCTACCAGTGTACCCACTCCAGATCTCCACCCATCTGTACATAATTCAGCATCCAGCAGAGGTGAGTTAAAGTTCGTAAGTGGTTTGTCTTCAGATGGAGTCTTGAGTGCAGCAGAGAGCACATGCATGTAAACATGCTCATTCCTCAAGGTTGTGTAGTGTCTCAGAAACACCACTATTGCTGATAAGTATTTGCTTTATCTTTCAGATGATAGTAGAGAGTCAATGCTTGAGGCAATGTTTCATACAACTCTGCTGCTGTGAGGTAGACATTTAGAGCTCCAGCAGGTTTGTAAGATGAAAAGATGCAATTTTGTGAATAAAGAGCTGAGAAAAATGACTGCTTTTAAAACTCTCGTCAGCATCTTGGCTCCCTGATGGCTTTTCTTGCTAGAGTAAATACTTATTTTGGCATTTTACTCTTACAAGATGGATATGCAAGTAAAATTTTCTTTCTTTTAGGTGGCTAGCACAAACGCTTTTAGTTTGTACTGTGCCATCTGTAAGGTTTTTTAGCTGACATTGTTCTACTCTGCTTAGGGTTAGATATGTGCCAATGTGTATGTGTGTTTGTTAGTTTTGATTTGTGACGAGGAGATGTAAGGAGACTACAGGCAATTATAAATTAGTTAATACAAAACTACTCAGTGCATGATGTAAACAGATTTAGTGGTAACCCAAGTGAGAACTCTTTTACCTCTTTAAAAAAAACTTTGTATAGCGTATGCAAAGACACAGGGAGATGTAAAATAAATTAGCCTTTTCTGTTTTGTGAATGATGAATACTGTTTCTTTGTTGCAAATTATTTGTTGACAGCTCCTCTCCTTGACAGCAGGCTCTTATGATTCTGGTAACTTTGTCACTGAATTATTACTGCAGTTAAAATTATAAGACTGTACAACTTACATTTACAGAAAACAAATTGTTATGGTCATACAGGATTAAAACCTGAATTTTGGTTATTATTGTTTCCATATTATGATGCAGATATGGTACTTTTCCATTATTATGTTGTCTGATGGTATGAGATGTCCTTCAAAATACAGCTTTAAAAATTGATTTGTGCTAATTTTTGTATTTTGAAATCTCTTACAGTTTTTTCAAAACCACAGTCCCCACTTTAGATGACCAGTTTAAGACTGTGTCCACTATGGATGTGTTTTATGACTAGACAGGTACATCCAGATTGATCTTCCCTATCAGCAAAGGGACTTTCTCTTGTTCACCAGGCTGCTTGTGTGTAACTTTAGCACACTACTTTGTATAAACAGATTTGACAGTTTCATGGTTCTCCCATAAAAATGAGACTGAAAAGCATTTGGATGGGTTCCAGGAGAGAGATGTGGTGGAGAGGATTATGTGACCTAAGGCACAGTGGCTATCTGGTTGCCTCCACAGGACTAGCAATAGAGTTGTGGTAACAAGAAAACTTGTTCTTAACAGTGGAAGCTAAGATACTGAAGACAACCACTGATTGTTGTAGTGCGATTTCTAATTGGTCTTAATAATAACAACCTGGAGTCAGTATTGGGGTGGAAAGCTGAAAGATCAGAGAAGCAGGGCAGCCAGTCACTAATTCTTACCTCTATGAAATCCTCAGACCGAATGGGGTATCCTGTCTCTACAAGTCCTCAGACTGAATGCCATGAGCTCCTGTCTCTTCCTGTCTTATATTCCTCTCTTCCACCCAGCCATATCACTCCTGTCTCCACTTCCGAAGTGCTGGGATCAAAGGTGTGAGCTCTATTTCTCTTTTAGATGGATTCAGTCTTGAGTAGTCCAGGGTGGCCTTGAACTCAGAGATTCACCTGCTTAGTCTCCCAAGTGCTAGGATTAAAGGCGTATGCCAGCACTGCCTGGCCTCTGACTTCCCACTGTCATCTTCTGGCAAGCTTTATTTGTTATAGCACAAACAAACTATCACTACAGATGGTGGTCAGCTTTGTGCTTGGGTCTGAATCCTGAAAGTGCAGCCCACTTCCATGGGAGGAGGAAGGAAGCTTTCTGGAGTGGGCAGTGTTTTCCCTGGGGACTTAGAGTTGTGTAAGAAAGCTACTTCCCTTTCTCTCATTAGTTAGTTATTAATTTTCAGGTAGCAGTGTGGAGACTTTTGTATTTTGTATTAGATTCTAATATTTGTTGCTTAAACTGTTCCATTTGGCCATTAGTAAGTCTCTAAATTTGTGGCTCTGTTGTTTTGACATGTACTTTGTTTTATATTTTGCATATGTTGCTACTTTTTTGGTATAGAGATACAGGCTATCATCTGCAAGCTGATATGTTCAAAATGTAATTACTGTTGAAATAAAAAGCTTATCAGAATAAATTATTCAGTTTAACACAAAATTATGTGCATTTATAATTTATTTAGTTTGTTGCTAATATGTATTAACAATATGTATTAATAATATGTATTATATATAACAGTGGATTTTATTATGGCATTTGCATACATATCTATAAAGTATTTTCCCCCTATAATTTAAAATTCTAACCATTAGCCTATAAATATATCTAAATAAATTTTAAAAGTATGCTTATGTTATGCCTAATACTGGTAAATTAGAGAAATGTTATTGCTTCTTAAAGTCTGGTTTTAGGTAAAAGATCTGTAAAAATATATAAAATTAGAAACCAAATGTTTCTCAGAAAAGTTTTTTTTCCTGCAACACTGCTGCTGACACTCAGTTCCCTGTACCTGTGCGCAAGTACTTGATCACTCAGTTCCAGGAAAGTTTTAAAAGTGTTCACCTGGGTAATGACTCCATCTTTTAATTTTTCTTTAAAGGAAAGTAAAGTGCTGCGCACGGTCCCTCTGCTAGCAGCATGCCTGCCCCCTGACAAGTGCACAGTAAAGATTGGCCGCCGCTTCAGTGAAGAGCGGTAAGTGAGCAGACTGTGGGCAGTTGGGAGCAGGTCTTTCCCACATAGACGTTTCTTTGGGAGGGTTAAAAACGATGTCACTGGTCATTGGCTAGGAAAGACTTGGCAGGAAGAACTGTGGCTGAGGAGACAGCATGCCAAGCACCAGATCCAGAGGCTTTTGGGTAACCTTTGAACTGGCGCTTCCGTTTGATTGGACAGATTTCCTTGAGAGGGCAGCTTTGCTTAGGCAATCACTAAGTGTATTAAATTTTTGTTTTTCCTATACCTAATAAAGATATCTTAAAAATTATTGTTTTAGAGATATTGAACTTTCAACTGTTTGCCGGGACTCTGGTACATTAATATTATATCCAGGGGCTGAAGCTACTAATTTGGAAGAATTTATATTAGATTCTCCTGTTTATCCTTCCACAATCATCATCATTGATGGTACATGGAGCCAGGCTAAAGACATTTTCTATAAGAATTCCTTGTTCCGACTTCCCAAACAGGTAAACTAATACTTTAACAAAGAATAAGTACAATTGTACAATTACATGCTATTTAGGCTTTTGGTAAATATATACATATATTTACATATACAAACTTATATGTATATATATTTGCCATATTCTCTAATAATATGCTTTAAGTTGATTTATGTTTATGAATGTATGCACATACAAATCTCTGTTGTAAGTATATATACTTACATAAGTGAGTACATATACTTATATTGTATATAAAGAAAATTTCGAATGTGTCATCTCTTTATATGTGTATAAATGATTTTGTTAGGAAATGTTATTTAAATACATAGTTACTTATAAGTAATGATTAAACTTTTGCAAGGTACTTTTGGGGTAGATATTATTATCATCATATGGTTTGTCCTTTATTTTTCATTTTAAAAGCTTTTTTTTTTTTAACATTGTGTGTGTGTGTGTGTGTGTGTGTGTGTATACACAGCAGTTTGTGGGTCCTGGGAATCTAACTCAGGTTGTCAGGCTTGGTGGGAAGTGCCCTTTCCTTCTGAGCCATCTCTCCAGTCCTGTTTGATATGATTTGTTGTAATCATAGGGTTTGAAATATTCAACTGTGTTTGTGTTTTGGGAGTGAACTTTCCTGACTGTTAACATTTTGTATTCAGCTGGAGCTAGGATTTTGTGTAATGTATTAAACTGTCATGCACATGGTTTTCATATTTTTCCCTGGTAAGTTTGAGTTCTAAGGTTTTCCAGCTTCACAGGATAAAAAGAATAAATATTTCTCTGTAGCCTAGAATAGTTACTCATAGAATTAGACCCTCCATAGAAATAAGATGGAATGCTTTGGTAAAGCTGTCTGCTCTGGGTACTTTTAAATCCCTTCAGACTCTCCTGCAGAGACTTCAAGCTTTCTATTTACATTTGCCTTTTTTACTTCAGCAATTTTTTCTTGATCAATTTTTCAGTTGCATTTTAATTGACATAATACTTGCACATGGAATACCTATGGTTCTCTGGGGTATTATACATTGCTTAATGATCAAATTAGTGTGTTGGGTCCCATTACCTCAAGTATTATCTCTCTGTATTGAGAACCTTTCCTTAAGTAGCAACTGTTTCTTTGTGTCGAGAACATTCAGATTTGTTTTTCAGCTATTTTGAAGATTGGCTGTTGTTGACTGGAGCACTGTGCTGTGTGACATACCATGAGAACTTACTCCTTCCTTCTCTCTCTAACTTTGTTGGCTGGCCTCTTTCCCCTCCTCTCTTTCCCACTTATTATTTGACCTCGAATTCTGTAATAAACTTTTTTAGGTTTCACAGGAGTGTGATGAGATGGTATGATGGTGTCTGACTGTTTTACCCAGGATGGTGTTGTCAGTGTTCATCATGTTCCTGCAGTTAACCAGGCTTCATTCTCCTTTGCAGCTGACTCATGTCACATCTGGAGGACACTGTCTTTCTTCTTCCCTGGAAAGTTTTTTCTGTTCTCACTTGGTTAACACAGAGTGTTTTAATTTGTGTGTATCTTACTCAGTTTTTAAACATAACATCACTGGGTATAGCATTTTTGGTTCATAATTATTTGCTTTCTGAGGTTGAAATATTTCACTTCATGTTTTTTGAAGTTTTAGAATTACTGATGGAAGGTCTGGTTATTGTGGTGTTCCTGCCTTTGTATGTGCCTTCACAATTTTCTCATACTACTTTTAGCATTGTTTCTTTGTATTTTTGACATCTTGACTATGATGTATCATGGAAAGTTCTTCTCTGGCCATGTCTATTTGTGGCATATATGAAGAAAAATATCCATTTCTTTTTGATTTTTCAATTTGGTGAAGTATAGGTTTTTTGAGTATGTCCTTGTTATTCTCTGGATTTTCTTGGTGTCTGTTGTTATAACCCCCTTTCCATCTCTAATTTTGTTAGTTTGGATAGTCTCCCTTTACCTCTTAGTTAATTTGAATAAGGGTTTGTCAATCTTACTGATTTTTTTTTTTAAAGAACCAACTCTATTTTATTGATTCATTAGTTGTATTGTTAGTTCGTTTCTATTTTACTTATTTCAGCTCTGAGTTTGAGTATTTCTTGCCATCTACTTGTTTTGGGTGTGATTTCTTCTTTTTGTTCTAGACCTTTCAAGTATTCTGTAAAGTTACTAGTATGAGGTTTCTCCAATTATTTAAATGTAGACAGTACTATAAACAGCTCTTCCAACTGCTTTCAATATGTCCCATAAGTTTGGGTATGTTGTGTATTCATTTGCATGTAGTTCTAGAAAGTCTTTAATTCCTTTCTTAATCTATGTCTTGACCCATTTTTTTTTTCATTCAGTAGTAAGTTATTCAGTTTCCATGAGTTTGTAAGCTTTCTGATGTTTCTGTTGTTGTTGATATCCAGCTGGAATATACAACAGTCATCCTGAGACACCTTTTTTTTTTTTATCACTTTTCTGATTTTTTTTTTTTTTTTTGGTTTTTCGAGGCAGGGTTTCTTTGTGTACCCTTGGCTGTCCTAGAACAAGCTCTGTAGCTCAAGCTGGCCTCAAACTCACAGTGATTGGCCTGTCTCTGCCTCCTCTAAAATGCTGGGATTGAAGGTGTGTGCTTCCACTGCCCAGCTTGGATTCTTTTTTTTGTATTTATGTATTTACTTTTTTTTTTTTTTTATATCCTGACTACAGTTTACCCTCCTTCTTCTCCTCCCGTTCCCCTCACGCTCCCATCCACTCTTCCTCTGTTTCTCTTCAGAAAAGGGCAGTCCTTCCATGAATATCAACCAGCCATGGCATGTCAGATTGTAGTGAGACTAGGCACCTCCTCTCCTATTAGTGCTGGCTGAGAGAACTGGGTAGGAGGAAAGGTCCTAGAAGCAGGTAACAGAGTCAGATATACCAGCTTGTATTTTTTTTTCTTTTTTTGATTCATTGTGGATTTCACATCATGCATTCTGATCCCGCTTTTCTCCATTCCTTTATCCTCCTTGTCCTCTCTCTGCCCTTGCAACCTCTCCCACCAAAAAAAAAAAAACAAATTTGAAAGAAAAATAAAAAATCAAACCAAACAAAGAAACAAAACAAAAACAAAAAAGAAGAATCCTACCGTGAAAGCTGGAGGTGGGCTTTGAGGTCTCATATATGCTCTAGCTATGCCCAGTATTGTAGACCACTTCTTGTTGCCTGCAGGATCAAGATGTAGCTCCTCTAGCATCATGTCTGCCTGCATGTCATCATGTCCCACCATGATGCTTATGGACTAAACCTCTGAAAAATGTAAGCCACCCATTTAGATGCTTTCCTTTGTAAGAATTGCTGTGGTCATGGTGTCTCTTCACAGCAATTGAAACTTTAAGACACCAGCATTCAGGCAAACACCTAGCCAGCACAGGGACCCTGTGACCATATATTGCTATGTCATGCGTTGTGTGGCTTCTTAGGGCTCTGTATACATGAGCAGGCTTTCCCTTGTAAGTAAGCTCTTCCCACCTGTTCACCCCCTTTCAACGCCCCCTTCTCATCAATCGACACTTCCTCTTACCTCCACCTTTTCCTGATAAACTTCCATGTGGGTTTGTTGAGCTCTGAGACTCATTCTTTACTGCAGCAGCTGCAGCCTAACAACAGTTGGTACCAAGAATTGGGGTATTGTTTTGATAGACCCGAGCTTTTGTTCGGAGGAATTTGGGTTTTGATTCTTTAGGTTAGGAAAGCAGTGGAATGCTTTAAGTACTGCTTAATGGGCCATACCAGTAGGAACATGGAAGACAGTGGTACTGAGAATGATTTGAACTGTAGGGGCCTGGTTCAAGAGGTTTCAGAGAAGAAGAATTTTAGTATGTTGCATAGAAATTATTATAGTGATAGTTGGGTGAAGAAAGTGGCTATCTTTTGCCCTTGTCTGAAGAGTCTGCCTGAGGCTAAAGTGAAGAATTTTGGATTAATTCTATTCTATTAGTTGGATGGAGGCAGCTTGTTGGTTTCTGGCCTCTTAGCCACGAAATTATTGCACAGAAACTGTATCAGTTAAATCACTGCTTGGCCCATTAGCTTTAGCTTCTTATTGGCTAACTTGTACATATTAATTTAACCCATTTCTATTAATCTGTGTATTGCCACGTGGCTGTGGCTTACCGGCTAAAGTTTAGTGTCTATCTCCTCTCTGGAGAGTGACGTGGCTTCGCCTGACTCCGCCCTTTCTCCCCACATTCAGTTTAGTCCTGTGTCCATCCTACTGTCTCCAGCCCCCACCCCACCTACCTCTATTCTATCCTATTAGACCAAGCCAGTTTCTTTATTTACCATTGGTATTCATAGCATACAGAAGGGAATCCAACATCAATAGTTTGATGACGGAAGTGACTATCTTTTGCCCTTTTGCGAAGAGTCTGCCTGAGGCTAAAGTGAAGAATTTTGGATTAATTCTATTGGTAGAGAAAATCTCAAAACAGCCTAGTATAGACTCTGTTGTGTGGTTATTAGTGGTAACTCTAATGAAGATTTATAATGAAGAGGAGCAAGCTGAGTACCAGGAAGTGGATGGAACTAAGACTTGTGTTCAAGGAGATAAACAGATTAAGAAATGGAATAAAGAACATGGTGACCTCAGGGCAAGATCCCACCCAGCTAAGTTTCTAATTTGTGAAAAAGAATCAAAGAAAAGCCAGGTGCTGGTGGCGCACGCCTTTTATTCCAGCACTTGGGAGGCAGAGGTAGGCAGATCTCTGTGAGTTCAAGGCCAGCTTGGTCTATGAGCTAGTTCTAGTACATGCTCCAAAGCTACAGAGAAACCCTGTCTTGAAAAACCAAAAAAGAAAGAAAAGCTTAGAGCCAGGTGTGATGGTGCATGCCTTTAGTACCAGCGCTTGGAAAGCGAAAGCTGACAGATTTCTTGAGTTTGAGGCCAGCCTGGTCTACAGAGCAAATTCATGGAAAGCCAGTCTTAGGCAGTGAAGGAAACCATTGAGGACAGAAAACTGGCAAATATGTAACTGAACAAAAGAGCTGTGTTCCAGCCCCTGCAAGCAGAAAAAATTGGCAGCTTTGGCCATGTGGTTTTGGCTTTAGAGTTAAGGATAGAAGAAAGAGAATTTGCCTCCATGCTAAGGAAAGCTGTTAAGTTCCGGCATGTGTCAGGGGTGTCTGTGAACAGAGGCCTAGAGAGGCCATTATGTGAAGTTGAAATCTGGATTGTCTTGGAGGCCCCAAGATGTTGGAGATGCCAGAGCCATTGCTGAGGAATGCTGCTAACAGGGACTAGACACAGCCCAATAGAAAGAAGTATGTTGCAGTCAACAAAGCTAAAAGGAATTGGAGGTCTAGAGAATGTTTTGACATCAGACATGGAGATGCAGAGTTTGCATCTCCTGTTTTTCAGTCTTGTTTTGGTCCAGTATTTCCTCACTATATTCCCTTACCCATGTTTTGGAAAGGTACATGTTGGATGTTTGTGATCTGCTTTTTGACTTTGATTTTACAGGGGATTATAGTTTAGAGGTTTCATGAATCTCAGAAGAGACTTTGAATTTGGACTGTAAAACATTGTTGAGACTGTGATATAGACTATGGGTACTTTTGAAGTTGGACTAAATGCATTTTGCATTATGCTACTGTTATAAGCTCAGAACATGCATTAATGGACGCTTCCCTTAAGAGATGAGTGGCACACTGTTGATGCCTAGTGCACACAGTGTGCTAACAGACGGGCACCAGTCTTCCTCTGGGAGTCTGAAATTCTGGTATGTGTGAGGAGGCAGACGGGACCTACCTGACAGGCCTCCAGTAAGAACTGTGGACACTGCAGCCATTACTGCACGCAGTGTTACAGTTCACCGCTGGAGGATTCTAGCTTGACTTGAGCTATAATCACTGAAGAGGTCTCTAGGAACTTCATGTGTGCTTTCATGGGACCAGGCCTCAAGGGTCTTTTTGTTGCTTTTGCTTTAATAATTCTTAGTCATAGTTTTGACTGTGTTTTATTTTTGTTTATTCCTGTCAAGTCACTGAATCTTTGAGTGATTGTGGGGACCCTTAGAACACTGCACAGTAAGTAGATAGACTTCACTGAAGCTTCTTATCTCAGAGCACCTGCTGTTTACAGTGTGTCTCCATCCAATCACAGCTCAGTATGCTGTTGACAGAACTCACATCGAGATTTTCACCACATGGTTGGTCTGAACCTAGAGGTCGGCATAGCTTCTGCAAATATGTGTGGCACATTAGCAGGGGTGGCTGCAAGGAGGACTCAGACTGTTGGGTTGAATGCATACCTGCAGATTTTACGATATTAGCACCCAAGGTGCCGATTAAGGAATCAGATTACCCTGACTTGACAGATCATTTATACATTTGTTTTATATTCTGGATTACCTTGTATTTTTGTTATTAGTAAGGACAATTGTAGTACTCAATTCCATATATTCACACACACACACACACACATACATGTTATATGTAAGCTGGTTATTGTGAGAACACAGTGAAATCAGAACTGAACCACCCTGTGGGTAGGTTACTGGTGGATCAAACTGCCAAGCTGTCTCTCAGGTGAGGTGGTGGTCAGAGAGGACAGCAAAATGGCAAAAAAAACAAGCAGGTTTTATATGACAATCAGCAGGGTTGTAGTCTTTGAGCTAACAGAGGTTGTTCAGATTAACTGGGAACTCCATGCCCTTGCCTGAGACAGTTGGAGTGGTGGTTTGCCTTGTAAATAGAAACCTACCTTTAGGCTTCTGCTTTCTCAATAACAATTCTGTTTACCTGGTCAGAGACCTTCTGTTTAGGACACTGTCTTTTTGGGGCCCTGTTTAAACCTAACAGTAATTCCTTTCATTTCTTCCCAAGCTATCCTTTTCAAGTCTTAAGGAATATCTTTTCATTCTTTGAATGATTTTGTATCCATGCTATTCATATTTTTTGGTTCTCTTATTAATATATAACATTCTTTCCTGGCTTTGGTGTTTGCAAGATAAACAATGTTATGATTATATACTCATTATAGAGTGTCTATTTTATTTTATTTTTTTAAAAATCTCGACCTTTTCAGGTTCATTTTGATTTGGAAATAAAAATCTGGCCAGCATGTAGAATGAAGGGCTAACATGCACCATAACTTTCATTTTCAAGAATAGCTATGAAAGAAAGAATTCTTTTTCTAGAAAATATTGCATGTTTTTATGACAAAAAGTTAGCTTTGCTTAATATAGAAACATTTCCAACATGTGATGAGAAATAATTCTTGTTTGCTCACTCATTTGTAGCTCCGGAGAGTCCTTGTAGCCTTTCCTCTGAACAGCATGGGGAATCTGCAGCCTTATACACATTTTAGGTATAATTTGATCTTTTCATGTATGAATTCATTTATTGCTCCTATGTGAGGGTGGCTTTGTTTGTACTTAATACTTGTATCTGTATTTTAGTATTTATAATGAAATGACAACTTTATGGAGGTATTATTACATCTTAGAAAATAATTTCACATACATTTTTATTTCATTTAAATAAATTTTGAGGAGGTGTTAATAAATACTACTAGTGGTTTTGTGTCATTTTAAATTGAAATTCTGGATATTTAAGCTTGAGAAAGGAAGAAGCTAGTATGAGGAGAAGTGATTTCTGGCTTCAAATCTGTTGGTTCTAATCTTTCCTAAGTGCCTTTTTGTTTTTCAGGGACACCTATCTGTTCATCTCTGTCCTGATGTTAAGTTTGTTTTGTTTGTTTGTTGCTTTCCCCCCTTCTTTTACTTTGTCTTAGTTGAGGCAACAGAATACTGTACACTTCCACTGGAGTTTGGAGACCTGAGGTGAACCAGAACACTCATGGTTGAATCTGTGTTCCTTCATTTGTAATACTCTCTCTAGATGAATTAATTTTAGCCATGAATTCTGAGTACACAGTCTGCTATGTCACTGAGACCTTAAGTCACTAGTGTTTTAGGTCACGATGCTCCAACCACTTGTTCTGGAAGTAGTATAGTGGACTAGCTCCCTCTAATCTTCTTACCTGTTCTCGTCACCAGCTACAGTGATTTTTGGCTGACCACTCTTTGGATGCCACTGAAGACCTTGGAATAAGAAGTTTTGGTCACCTGCTTTGGGTGCAACCTTAAATAAAATCACACCCATTCATCCCCCCTTTCATTTTCTGCATTAATGTATATTTACATTGAGATTCTTAACGTTCTTTTCATTTATATGTGCCACTTCATTATGATAATCCTAAGCTATTAATTAAATATAGAATTATTTACACATAGTTTTTTCATTCATGTTTTTTGCACTATTCTTGTTTACTCACAGTGATAATTCACAATCTCTTTAAAGCAATGAATTCTCAATCTTGAATTTGTAGGGGTGGCTAAGATCTGCCAGTCATTTCCAGGTAGAAGGCAAGTTAAGTGAGGGTATGCCTATTATTATCCGGAATTAGAACATGGATTGAAATAAAGAAAGGTGGTTGGAGATTTAGTGTAATGGTAAGTGCTTGCCTAACAAGCACAAGGCTCTGGGTTTGGTCACTAGTTATTTTTTTTTTTTTTAAAGATTGGAGTTTGAGAAATTGAAGTGCTTTATGCAGGGGAGAGCATACACTGTAAAGGACACCGAATGTGTAGCCCAGTGGATAGAAGGAAAACCAGGGGAGTCTGGTGTCTCGACAGCAGAGCAATAGAGTTTCATTACAGTTGACCACTGCTTTTAGGTGAGTTAAAATGAGGACAGAAGTGTCATCAGTTTTAATGACACGATAGTTGCTGCAGTGTTGCTTTTAGTAAGCAGTTTTCATGGAGTACAGAGACGGAGTCCAGACAACCTGGCTTAAGGGGCCATTAGTCTCAAGCTGAACAGTTTGCAGAGAAAAGGGAGGAAGGAGAAGCTGGCAGAATTCTGAGACTGCTGTGTGTGTGTGTGTGTGTGTGTGTGTGTGTGTGTGTGTGGTTACTTATATTTTCTTCAAATAGGAGAGGCTTAAACTTGTTTTTAAGTCAGCATGAAGGGTTTAGCTAAAAGAGATCAAAGCAAGAAAAAGAATGTTTGATAGCATGAGAGTCTTTCTCAGACAGTAGGAAGGATGAATAAGGGTGCTTTGAACATTGTTTACAAGTCTTTTGGGTCTTGGGTAAATAAATACCTAGAACTGGACCTTGTTTCTTATTTAACTTTTCCCTTGATTTTAGTCATTCTAACTGCAGTAGCTTGTACCTCATTGTGCTTTAATTTGCATTTGTGCCCCCCTTATGATCATTACTTGGGGGAGAATTTTTATTATTGAGATGCAAGACTTTTAAATATATCTACAAAGTCTTTGTTAGATTTATATAGCACAAATATTTATTTCATTCTCAGTTTTGCTTGCAATTAATATTGATGTTTGAAGAACAAGTTTTTAATTTTAATGAAGACCAGTTTATCCCATTATTAAGGTTTATATTATGACAATTTTTTTATTAGCAGTGAGATAGAGTGTTCTTGTTTATATAAAATTGGTGGCTAATTTATATGTGTGGACATAAGAGGACAATTTGTGGGAGTTGTTTTTTTCTCTCTACCACGTCCTGGGGTCCTGTGGATTGAACTCAGGTTATTCGGCTTGGCAGCAAGTGCCATTCATTACTTAGTAAGGCATTTTGTTGGTCTCAATTTTTATTAAATATTTATTTATTTATTTATTAAATATTAGTTCCTTGATTCCATGTATTTTGTGAATTGCAGTCATACCTGAAAGGGTCTAGTAATGTGAGATGACTTGTGTTTGTTTTTAATTAACTATAACTTTTAGAGAGCCGTATTATTTTCTGATGATGCATAAGCCTCTAACTGTGTACATTTTTGGAGGAGTACATTATTCAGAAAAGTCTTGCATAACCACAGTGAAAATAAGCTGTGCGCAGCAGCGATGCACTGTAGAGTTCCATGCAGCAGCTGTCACAGTTGGCAGAGTCATCCTAGAGAAGCGCTGTATTAAATTGGTCCAGTGGACACAATCAATTCAGAAAAAGGAGCTGTGTGCATGACAGGCATGGTTGGCATAGTTAGGCAGCTGGTATGATTATGTACCTCAATTATAGGGCATGGTGGATAAAAGTGTTTATGAAAAGATGAGAAGTGCAGAGTGTGAACAGATGGCTAAGAATACTTGACTTTCGAATAATACCTTGCCGTATTACTAGTAATTTTTAAAAGAACTGGGGATTTTTGTATAACTTGAGAAATACACTGAATACAAATGGAAAATACTTAATCTGATTTAGAAGAAAGATAACATTAATTGCTTTTAGAAATTACTAATGAATTTTATTATAAATGTTATATAAGCATGCAAGCAGCCTTTGCATCTCATAACTTTCATACTGTGTACTATAAAATACAACACATTAAAGTACTTTTCTCTCTCTCAGAACACACACACATGCACAAATTCATATATGCACACGTACAAATACAGCCTGTATAAGCCGTGACATTTCGTGTACTTTTTACTGGTTCTTTTTATTATGCTTTGAGGCTACTAAAGGTTCTTGCTCAGTATGTATGTCCTAAACCAACTTAAAGGCAGCTCTTGCTTTTCAGACTTATTGAACCAAAAGCAGATAGGATATATTCTATAATTTATGGGAAAAATTAAAAATTTACCATTTCCATTTTTTAAAGGTTTAGTCTGAATCTCTGAGATAAAATTAGACCATATGTCTCGTCAGTGTTGTTACATCTGTTTTAAAGGGATCAGTATTTCTACCGTAGATTGAAGGCAGTGAAGGGATGCTTATTCTTAAGTTCAGGTACAGATCCAAATATATTTCAGAAATTCTAAGTGGTCAAGAATGAGTGTGTATTAAGTGTTTGAGATGAATAGTTTGAAGATTGAAAGGGATCTATTTAAGTTTTCATTAGCACTGTAGGGAAGTCGTGGATCTTGGAGAAGAACCTACAACCATCACCTTACTAAACCAACACAATTTCTATATACATTCTAAATATTGTCCTTAAACTTACAGATGAGTGTAGTTTTTACCCCTCATTAAGGAAACTTCTCTTTACAACAGATAGAGACCATTATAAGAAATCACAACCCATCAAAATGCAGAGTTGTGGAGCCCAGTCTCAACTGATCTGCCTGTAATATAACTCTTACACCTCAGATTCAGGGATCATTGCAGAAATTGGAGTGGAAAGATAGTAGGAGCCAGAGAAACAGGTGAAGGACAACATCAATGGACATCCCCAAGTGGACTCGGCATGTGTTGCATGTGTGTGGGGGAGGTAGTATCACAAGTCCTCAAACCTAAGGGATGCTGAGAGTGGGGTACCAGGAGAGAGTCTTCCCCAGGGAAGAGCGCACCAATTGGCTATCCAGTGCCAAATGGTCGGCCCTGAGAACACACACACACACGAGTAACTTTATATAAGTAAGTTGTATTTATAGATTTAGGAATATACACAAGGAAGGTACAGTACACATGGGAGGGTTTAGAGGAAGGAAAGCAAAGGGGAAAGTGATAGAATTATATTATTAT
>NW_026067946.1:5676232-5725815 GCF_014885135.2 Alexandromys fortis
ATATAAATTTACAAAAGTAAAAAGGGACCTACTTGATACCCAAGAAGAGGGCTACTCTGAGGTTATGATTAGCAAAGGACACAACACATTTTTGGAACCCAGTAATTAATAATAGGGGCATTTAAATTTTTTGTTTTATTTCAGTTTTGGAGGGTTTAATTATTTGTCCTTGGCTGTCCTGGAACTCATACTGTAGACCAGGCTGGCCCCAAACTCAGAGATCTGTGTGCCTGCCTCTGCCTCCTTAAGTGCTGAGATTAAAAGTGTACGCCAGCACCCCTGAGCAATGGGGACATTTTTATAAGCAAGCCTTGGATGTAACAACTGAGGACACAGAACTGTCTAGTTTTTCTATAATGCCTGTGCTAGAAACTGAGAATTAAGAATGAAAACATCTTTGTCTTTGTTTTTTAGGAGAGTATATGCTTCTGCTTTGCCACCAGTATTTTCTATGGTCTTTTTAAATTTTAGTTTGTTATACCATTTCTATTTTTAAAATTTTACTCAGTTTGGGTATAAGGGCTAGATTAAAAACACATTTTCTAGTAAAATTTGAATGCTACTTTTGGATTTTGGATTTGAGGTGTGTTAAGACTTGCAGATACTAGTTTAAGCTGTTTTTCTGTCTAAAGAGCAGAAAATAAAATCAAGTAAATAATGAACCCTAATAGCTGTTGTTGCTATGTCCTTGTGTCATCTTATCTTTCTAGACTTCTAGTTCCTCTTGTATTATATATATATATATTAGTACTAGTGGATACTTGGCCATTTTCTATTTTACTTACATGTTCAACAGAAATTTAAGTTCATTATAGTATAACTTTTTTCTTTTGCTTTATGGCATTATAAAGTGTTCAGCATCCTTAGTCATCAAGGGAATGTAAATCAAAATTACTTTAAGATTTTTATCTTACACCCATCATAATGGCCAAAAGTTAAAAAAAAAAAAAGACATCGCATGCTGGTGAGAATGCAGAGTAAGGGGAGCACTCATTCATTGCTGGTGGGAGTGCAAGTGTGTACGGTCACCATGGAAGTCAGTATGGTGGTTCCTCAAGAAGCTAGGAATTGATCTATCTCAAGATCTAGCTATACCACTTTTGGGCATATACCCCAAAGATATCTCTAACTTGCTCAACCATATTCATTTATGTTCTATTCATAATAATCAGAACTTGGAAACAACCTAGATATTTGTCAGTGGATGAATGGGTAGAGAAAATATTTATTTACATAATGGAATATTATTCAGTTTTTAAAAATGATATCATGAAATTCACGGACAAATGAATGGAGCTAGAAAAACTCATTCTGAGTGAGGTAACTCAGACTCAGAAACACAAATATGGTATGTATTCACTTACATGTGGATGTTAGCTGTTAAGTCTTCAAACACAAACTATAATCCATAGAACCAAAAAGGTTAGGTAATAGAGTAAGGGATTATCAGGGAGGAATGAATTTCCCTACAAAGAGAAATTAGCATAGTTACTTATGGGTGGATATAGTGCGGCCTGAAATTGGAGAATCAAACAGGAAGGGAGGGGTAAGAGGGGGCGAAACAGGGAGGGCTAGATAAAACTAAAGGCATCAGGGAGCTTTTATGAAAACCTTCTTCTGATATATAGTAGATGCTTCCTGAGATATACTCATATACGAAGGTGATCTAAACTAAAGGGCTAAATAGCAGTGAAGATAGAATGCCAACTGGACAGCTCTCATCACCCCAAGTGAAGCTCCCAGGACCAGGAATGGGATATTACCTAGTTGAGTTGTTGGCTAAAGGGGCCCCAAACAACCTAGGCTATTGACAAGGCAGTTGGTTGCTCTCCAGTAACTGATGATAGGACCCTATTGTTGAAGACAATATTTTTTTTTTTTAATTTAAGCTACTCATTGGGTCATTTGAGCACTTTGCCAATTACCTGTTTGCTATTCTTATGTCTTCTTTTGTGAAGTCTGTATTCACTCTTGTCTTCACTGGAGGGTGTTACTGGCTTCATTTGTTATATAGAAATATAAATGTATTCTGGGTATCTTTTGTCTGATATCTTTTTGTAGCTAGACTCTTGCTTCTGCTATGCAATAGTAACAACTAAAGGATGTGCATAAAGATAATGATATATGTTAATATTTCTAAACTTGCAATTTTTGAAGGAAGGTGAGTAGTATTTACAATGTATGTTTCATAATTTTAAATTTAAAATGAAAATTACATTTCATTACTTTGCATTTGGTTTCAGGTGCAGTTAAAAACTAGCATTTGTAGTCAGTATGTAATTCGGATGCAACCAACTAGCAGGTGCCTTTCTACCTTAGAATGTGCTGCTGGTGCTCTTTCCATCTTAGAGAAAAATAAGTACATACAAGAGGTATGTGGAAGTCATAGTTTTTTTTTTTTTAAAGTCGGGTTGGATTTTATTGAGAAAATGTAGACATGTATAACTTGTTAATTGTGTAAGAAGTGACAAGTGGAGTATATCTGCAGTAGGTATTTATGGAGTTTCATAATCGTCCTTCTCTCTGGTATTTTACTGTGTTGGTTTAGCATTCCGTTTTGCATTATTTAAATATTCCCACTAAGCTGTGCAAACAGCATTTTTAATATGCTAAATTGCATGTAAGTAGCACAGCACTCAATAGAGTTTTTTGGCTAGATTTTTCCTTTAGTGTTCTCTACTTCTTTTTTAAGTAGTTTGTATTCTCTGGTGATCCAGTTTTTTTTTTTTTTTTAATTAAAAGAACATTCTTCACCAACATTACTTGTTTGAATTGGTGCCTTTATTTGAGGAGGTATGCTAACATTCTGTTTACTTTATTAAACTTGCTTAGAGTGCAAAATAGGTACTTATGGATAGAAATGTCTATAGAATATGAAAAAGATTTAACCCACAATCATTATTTTATTTAACTCCCATAAAATTCTAATGATTACATATATAACTAATAATTATTAGCAGAGAAAGCATTTCAATGAGCTTAGTAATATCTCAACTTTTTGGGACAGTTTAGAAACTTTATAGCAAAAGAAAAGTATCATAAATAAATAACTTCAGATGGGTTATGAAAATAAATAACTTCAGATGGGTTATGAAAAGTAAGTGAACTATTACTTCTTTCTCAGAAAAAAATGCCAAAGGATGACAGTTGAAAAATAGAGTTGTTAGCTCCTCTATCAGACATGCCACCATGCAGGCACTCACATGCGTGCGTGCACAGACAGAGCCCTTTCTCGTGCCTCCACTTTCTCTCATTGTCCAGTATGGCTACTGTTACAAGACAGTACCTTAGCCATGAAGGAAATTTCAGCAGTGACTAAAACCTAGCAGAGTAACTGGAAGTTATAGAGACGTTAGTCTTGAAGAGAACAAAAATGATCTCCAGAGTTTGCAGAAGAGTTAAAAAGTGCTGGGAGCTAGGATTGAGTTCTTTGTTCCTCCCTGGGCCCTGAGCTGTGGACAGAGAGAGTTAGGGGCCTTCTTCTTTTGAGGGGCATCATGTTTCATGGCGATACACAGATTAATTGAAATGGGTAAAATTAATGTGTAAGAGTTAGCCAATAAGAAGCTAGAACTAATGTGCCAAGCAGTGATTTAATTAATACAGTTCTGTGTGGTTATTTCTGGGCTGAGCAGCGGGAACCAAATAAGTGGCCTTCATACAACAGAGGCTTCCTTTGGATGTGTGTGTAGACTGTTCCAACTAAAGAGTTTCACTCCCACATGCTGTCCTTGAGAAGAATACTTCCCAGCAATCCTAGATCTGTTCTTTGAATGACCAGGGTGTCCCAGACACCTTCCCTCTCTGTGTGGCTTTATGTCTATGTCTGCCACTTTCTTTCTTGATGAAACCAGAAACATTCATGAATGACAAAAAACTAATAGCTGATGTTGATTCCTGCTAGATTATATGTGATGGTTTGTGATATGTTCACTTAAAAATAAGAGGTCTAGCATGACCACACAAAACTTGGGTAATTTATGCTCTAAGTGTAATATCTGAGAATAAATAATGGCTAAAATATGGAGTTGTGATGGGAACCCACGTGTCCAGAGCTTTTGATATTCCTATGGATGGGGTGAAAATAAACGTTCGTAGTAACACTGAGGGCCTGGAATCCTTTTTCTGCTTACTTCAACCTTCAGGGATAATTAAATCACAGTGGCCATGAGTAGAGAAACAATGTCTGTCCATGATTTGGGTGATTCTAATATGCACGATGGGAGCATGAATGGGAGATGTGTGATGAAACATCTTAAAATGCTTCTTATAGAAAACAAATTTGCTTCCAGTTCATAGTGTATGTTGTTTTTATTGGAAGTGAACCCTAAAGCCAATCTATTAAAATTAGTTACAAAAAATAAATAGCACACTTCTTTGTGGAATACAGACAGTTACTGTCTTCTCTGGCAATGGGTGTATTATTTCTTCCCTGGAAGGAAGCTATAGAGTCTTTCTTCTAGGAAACCCTTTAAAACCTTAAGATCTTGGGAAACAGGAAATACTGTGGCTTCCTTCTAAAGACATCAGGTGCCTACAAATGCACAAATTTAATGTGACATTGATTTCCAGTCTTCTGGTTCAGCCCCATGCTAGGTGCTGGAGCAGCTTCCAAGCACAGGAAGTAGTGGATGTGAGGCTCTGAGAGTGTGGCTCCTGGAAGGAGCACAGTGCAGGCCTGAAGTCAGCTTGGGTTGCAGCTTTACCACCTGCTGTCAGTATGATTTGCCAGGGGCAGTTGCATAATCTCTCCTTGTACTTATTTTTCCTTTTAAACTTGTATAAATTGGGGATGTAGCTCAGTGAGAGAGTAGAGGTTTCCAAAATACTTGTCCTTTGTTTTTCTTACTGGTCTGTATCAACAGGGATTATGTGTGACAGCCTTTAAAAATAAAGGCAGTGGTTAAATCAACTTTTTTAAAAAAAGCAAAACCTCTTCTGTAAGTACAGCATGCTAAAGTGGACGGTCCTGAGTTATAAACGCAGCTCGGAAAGGACATTAGGAACCCGAATTTGGGGGCTGGGCAGATGCCTTCACAGTTAAGAGTACTGGACGCTCTCCAGAGGACCCAGCATTATCTCAGCACTCACAGGACAGCTCATAACTGTCTGGACCTTCAAGCCCAGGGGATCTAATGACATCTTTTTGCCCTTTGGGCACTGCATACTTGTTGTGCACAGACATACATGTAAGCAAAACACCCATACACATAAATAAACACAAAAAGCCCCCATTTTTTTCCCTGTCTGTCCATTAACCTCTGTGTTTGGCTTTAATTGTCACATTTATTGCCAACTGATCATGATGGTTTGTCCTACCTCTAATAACCATATTCTTGACAGGAAAAGAGCAAAAAAAATCTATGCTACCTAAATCTGTTGGCTTTGAGTGCCTCTAAAAGCCCATCCCAAGTGATTTTCATTAACCTGCCATTACTCAGTGCTTTATTAGTAGAAGGGCATAATACCTTCATGAATAAAATTGGGTTCTATTAATAAGATAAAATTATTGGGTAGGGAGAGGCAATTATCAGACTGCCAAAGTATTTAATACTTCATTGTAAAGTAAAGCCCCTTTATCTGTTTTTATATGTAAAAATATACCATGTATTTTGTATATGTGGGAGAACAAATTTTCACACAGACAGTTTGAAAATTTTTGATCAATTCCCCCCCCGCCCCAGACAGGTTTTCTCTGTGCAGTGCTGGCTGTCCTGGCACTCATTCTGTAGGCATGACTGGCCTTGAACTCAGGTCCTCCTGTTTCTGCTTCCCAAGTGCTTGGTTCAATTTTTTCCTTTTAAAAAATGATTCTTCTTTAGGGGCTGGAGAGATGGCTCAGAGGTTAAGAGCATTGCCTGCTCTTCCAAAGGCCCTGAGTTCAATTCCCAGCAACCACATGGTGGCTCACAACCATCTGTAATGGGGTCTGGTGCCCTCTTCTGGCCTGCAGGCATACATATAGACAGAATATTGTATACATAATAAATAAATATTAAAAAAAATGATTCTTTAATGGCCTTTTCAACCAAAACCATTGTTATTGTTATTTATATTATTTTTTTCTTTTTTTATTATTCTTATTATTACAAATTTTCCCCTCCTCCTCTCCTCCTATTTCCTTCCCCCTCCTCCAGTGCTTCCTCCCCCTCCCTCTCCAGTTCAAAGAGCAGTCAGGGTCTTACATACAAAGAATCTGATCCAAAAGTGTCTTCAAAATGCTATTTAATTTTGTTTAGTTTTTCATCTTGAATAACTTTATATAGCGCGTGTGTTCCAGCTTTGTATCAGCCTTCACCATCTCTGTTAACTTACGTGTAAATTCAGTTAACACATGAGTGTTTTATGCTTGGCCCTGCAAAAATTTTCGTTAGACAAGGTTTAAATTACAGTATTTCAAATGTACCACATGTGACTTTGTCGCATCTGTGTTTTCCATGTACTACTGTGAGGAAGACTTCGCTATCATCATGGAATTGTTTGTGCCAGTGAGGTACACTAATTGTGATTGGAATTCAACTAATGTGATGTATCTATTTATCTGTTTTCTTTAATCATCTTGTTAACTGATTAAATGATTGTAATGAGAAATTTTCATGTTACCTAAATAAATTACTGTATAAAACACAACTCAGCTTCCATTTCCTATATGGAAAATCATTATAAATCCTTTTATTAGAATCTGAATTAGAAATAATTACGAAGGTTAGAATAGTCATTACTCTTCATAGTTAAAAGCAATAATAAAAAGGACGTCTAAATGTCTGCATTGGAAAGAAAAGTATAGATAGAATACATGATGCCACAAATATGTTTTTAGTATCTTTTTTTTTCTTAACAGATTTTGCTTCGCCCTCTTCAAGCGCTATGTTCTTTCCAACTTCAGCATGGTGCTCAGATTCGCCTCAGCAAGGAATACCTTCTGAAAAACGGATTATACCCCAAGCCAATGCCAAAGAACAAACGCAAGCTCAGGAAGATGGAACTGTTAATGAACAGTGTTAAAATTTAGCACCACTGGCTCCATGGTGCTCATTCACCTGTCTTTAGCTGACAAGACTATGTAAACTTTCCCCCGCTTTGGGCTTGAAGGCTTTGACTCTGAAGACTCAGTGCTGGCCGGCAATTGTGCGGAAAGAGATGGGCTACTAAACAGCATCCTACAGCACACTTCCACCCACTCTGGGAAAAGCAGACTTTCACAGTGTATTTGTCATTTGTTTCATTTTGGTTTTTGTTTTCTTTTGAGACAAGGTTTCTCTGTATAGCCTGTAGACCAGGCTGGGCTCGAACTCAGAGATCCACCTTCCTCTGCCTCCTGAGTTCTGGGCTTAAAGGTGTGAGCTACCATTGTCCAGATACTATAGTTGTTTTGAAATATGTGCTTCTACTACATTTTTTCTTAGATCTATTCAAAATACAGTTAGTTGTTGGTCTAGAGTAAAGAGTTGTCTATATAATGAAAACTGTGCCTGGGAACAGTGTTGTTTCCATCAGTGTTGCCGATACCTAGGTATTTATAGATCAATGATGGATATACCCTGCATTGGTTTCAGCCTTACTGTGAAATAAATGGCAAAAAAGGGTTACTTGTTTTATTAAATAGTATAAAGGAACAGGGAAACTTTTCTGTTTAGGGTTGAACTTGGACTCAGTGAATGTAATTTACACCTTCTGTAATTATCTGGATTCCTGTGGAGTGCATTTAATTTTGAAATAGCTTGCATTCTCATTGGAGTTGCATTGCCTAAGTTTTAGTTTTTCAGTGTTCATTTAACAAGTTTACTGGTTGTAGTTAAGAGTTTTTTTTTTTTTGATGAAGTGTTCATATAGAAATGAGTGAAGTAGAGTATAATACAGTTATCATTTTGAGAACATACTTCTGTAGTAGCTCTATGTAAATTTTTTTAAGAGCAAAAACTTTCAATATGAAAGATCAAGTTTCCTCACCCTATTAAGAGAATATTTGTTGAGATTTTGTATAGAATAAGAAATTTATACACTATATATCCAATTTACAGTTAAGTCGACACTTCGGCAATATCAGGGTGTTGCCATTTTGACCTTTGTTCACGATTACTACAATTCCCTGAATCCAGGGTTGTATGGGAGGAAAAATCAAGCATGCAGTTAAGTGATGATTTTGATAAATACATGTGTGTGACACACACTGGTTTCTGATGTTTTTCATGCTCTTTTGTTTATTATTGGTCCAGATGACATTCATTAATAGCTTGGCTGGTCCCAATTAGAATGCTAACAAATATGTGACAAATTATGTAAAAATATTTAAAATATTAAAATTTAGATTTGTGACTTCGATTGCTGACTTATATTTGCATTTAAAAATAAGTTGGCCTTTTATAACCTGAATCAATTGTCTATTTGTGTAATAATGGAAAAATAGTATAATGCATAATAGTTTCTTAATGAATGAGTTAAAATCATCTTTCAGTAATTTTTTTATGTTGGAATTAAATTTCACAAAGTTCTTTGAGTGTTGTGATTGCTCTTTAAGAAAAATCAAGCAAATGATACCATTTATATTTCCAGACTTCAGTTTGTGTTTACCATTTAGAATAACATTTTAAATATATTGACTACTTAAATCCTTAAAATGTATTAATTTGGCTGTGTGTGTGTATTAAAGAAGATGTATCTAGAGAGAAGGAAGATGGCATATTTGAGACATTTGGCACTTTGCTACATCTGTGAATCTACACCAGCATCAGGTGCATGGCTGCATGGAGTGGTGAGCGGCATGGAAAGTCAGGATGCTGCAGTAGACAGAGATGAGGCAAAAGCAGAAATACAGAAGTTTAGATTTGTAGAAGAAACTGGATCCTAAGGTAGTATGCCAGTGGAGCTTTAAATCAAAAACAAAGGAGTGCATTACTGAGCTCTACAGACTGAAGTGGCATTTTTCAAAACTGTAGTGTAACATGGATCTCTGCCATTTGAAGTCACCATCTGCACAGGAGCAGACAGGGGAGAAGATCCCTACCTCCTTCTTGGTTTGTACTCTGGTGCTATGGGGTCATCTTAGAATTATATGGTAAAATCTTTTGACCAAGAAGAGAAGAAAACTCTGCATTTTTTATCTTCAAGTATCAAAGGCCTTCTGGTTGAGTGACTGACCATTCTGAGAGTTACTTAACTCAGAAGCTGGCTGTAACTTGGACATTGGTTCATGAACCATTAGTACAGTACCATTTGCTGGCCATGCTTTGAGGAAAGTAGAAGGTGGTCATATTAGGAGAGGCAGCATGACTTTGAGAAGAGAGAGATTCCCCACGCGTGTATATGAGCTGGGAATGAGGGAAACTGGTGTGTCTAGGGTAGCTGTTTTCAACCTGTGGATCATGACCTCTTTGGAGGGGGCGGTCAAATTACCCTTTCACAGGTGTCACCTAAGACCAAAGGAAAATACAGATACTTAACATTATGATTCATAACCATAGCAAAATTACAGTTATGAAGTAGCAATAAAAATAACTGTATGGTTGGGGGAACACACAAGGAATTATATTAAAGGGTCACAACATTAGGAAAGTTGAGGACCATTGTTCTAGGGTATAGAGGATCTCTGGTTTTCTGTTGTCACTGCAGTCTTAATTCTTGAAACTTATTTTTTTGATAAAATAATTTAAACCCAGTGGGAACCCAGAGACAATTTATTAGAATTAGAGAGAGAAAACAGTGGAGCAGGTAAGCTGGAGATCTTGACAGCTGATGGAGGAGGGAAATGGAAAGGGGAGAAAGATAGAAAGTTATATTTATTCATTCACAAGGTAAAGTCAGCTTTATCCCAGAAATGTGGATAACTCAACATATGTAAATCATTAAGTATGGTTCACTACATAAGTAGACTCAATGATAGGAATCACATGGTCATGTCATTACATGAAGAGAAGCCTTTGACAAAATCCAAAAGTTCCTTTATGATTCATGTCTTGAAGAATCTAGGATACAGGAGACAACTCAAAAACTACCTACTAGACAACAGAGAATAACAAACCCAGTGTAAGGAATGGGTTTTGAAGTTGTTGGTCAGGGAGGTTTCAGAGATCTCCAAACATTACATGCTCTTGGTTGCCAGAATTTGATGATGAGCCCATACACCTGAATCATAGAAGATGGAGAAATCAAACTGGTACTGACCTGGAAGTTCTACCCCTACTGGCCAGCTTTCATAGTGCCGGAGATGTGTGCATACTACCGGAGAAGAAAAGTAACCATAGTTTCATCTGGCTGTGAACTGTGTGAGCTACAGTAATACTAGATTGGTGGAGTTGTGATTTGAACATCAATGGAATAACTAAACACTTTCTGATTGATTTAAACCCCATCGCACATGAGGAAACTCATACCTAGCAATGTTATCGAGGCCAAGAATCTTAGCCAGAAAAACCCTAGAGGAGAACCTACTCCTATTATCATTTTAATGTGCATATTATTAAACTTAGTCCTAAAAACTTGCCATTATACCCACAGGTTAGTGTAGCTCTTAAATGTTATCAGGAAAACTGCTTTTTCCAGTAGACCATGATTAACACAGAGAACCACAACCGGTCAAGGTGCAGAAGATAAGGGGTTGCAGAATGCTCACCCCTAAATAACATATTGGTATCCCATACCCTCCTCCCAAGGCTTGGGGTTCATTGCAGAAGAGGGGACAGAAAGATTCTAAGAGCCAGAGATGGTGGATGACAGTGTTTTCTAGATTTAACACAAACTTGCAGTGCTTGTGACAGAAGCTGAAGCCAAAGCATAGACAGGGAAGATGGGGATGAACTGGAACCCCTAACTGAAGAGCTCTTAGCAAACTGGGAGCTTCTAGGAGATGGAAATTTAATTTTCTTTTGTAGCCATTTTTTCAGGTCAACCACACTCCAGTGCATTCAAGAATGTATGGGCAGCATAAATTAGACTCAGTGCTTTTTTTTAAAAAAAATGAGAGTGTTAAGTGAGTAATGAAGAGGGGTGGATCTTGGAGGAGTTGAAAGGAAGGTTAATATGAAAATACATTGTATAAAATTATTAAAGAACTGATAAAACATGAGGAAGAGACTAGGTAAGCAGCACCGGTGAGGGGAAGTGGAGATAGGATGACCCTCTGGCTTGCTGGCTAGCAGAATTGGTATGCTTTGGGTCCTGTGAGACTCCCCTCTAAAAAATTTAGATAAAACATGGGACATGATTGAAAAAAACACCCAACATTAATTTCTGACCTTAACGCATGAATTTGCACATTACCTCCTTTCCCCCAGTTTACTCTTCTTTTGGGGTGATATGGGCCTTGGGCATTAAAAAAGCATTCTACCTTTTCAGGCCAATCAAGGAGAATACATTTAGCTTTAATATTTGGGTTAGCCTTGTAGTTGGATGAAGATTCCTGTGTATGACCTAGAATTCAGTATTCCACACTCTGCCCCTTCTTCTCTGTTCACACATTCTTTTAATCTCTTATTTTGCAGTGTTCTCCAAGCCTTGGAGTGACTGTTAAGATGTCCCATTTGTGGTTGAGCATTAAACCATCACTTACCATCAGCACTTTGATCAGTTAAGAGTCTCTGCACTTACTGTCACCTACTTGAAAAGGACGATCCTCTGACCAAGGTCACATCACACTAATCTGTGGGCATAAGGAAGGTCACATGATAGTTGTAGCATGTCCACTTAGGAAAACAACAGCTATACTTTCCCACTAAGGGCCTATGAATGTTGTAAAAGGGGAACACGCTGCTTTTCGTCCCACCCAGCCACCCAGCTAGCTTTACCTGAAATAATTACACAGAAACTGTATTCATTTAAACACTGCTTGGCCCATTAGCTCTAGCCTCTTACTGGCTAACTCTCACATCTTGATTAACCCATTTCTATTAATGTGTATCGCCACTTGACTGTAGCTTACTGGCGTGAGTCTAACCACTGTCTGTCTTGGGTAGGAAAAGCATGGCATCTGCCTGACTCTGCTTTCTTTCTCCCAGCATTCTGTTTGGTCTACTTCGCCTATCTATGTTCTGACCTATCAGGCCAAGCAGTTTCTTTATTTGACCAATGAAAGTAACACACAGAAGACCCACCTACATCATATGAACTCTCCAGCCATAGACTTTTGAGCAGTACCAGACATGAATTCCCTTCTGTGGAGTAGACCTCAATTCCAGTTAGAAGATGGTTGGTTCTTCCCATTATAAATTTGTCACAGATTTGTGTTTATGGGCTCATTTGGTCTGGCTGGTCAGTATCATAGCATGCAACACCTAAGACAGTTCTCCCTTGGCAGTCTGCCAAATACTTTCTGGCACCATGAGGGTTGGCTATCAGGAGGAAGCTTCCAACCTAGTTCCAACTTGATTTCTCTACGTTCTGTGGCGAGAACATCTGGTAACTTTGGTAACTGGACCTTACCGTCCAGTTCTTCTGGGCAACCAACAGCAGTAGCAATCATTGTCTGTATTGTTTGGAGAATCTTAGAGGCCTTGCTGACCAATAACTCATAGGAAGGTAGCTCATCCTGGCACTGGAATTTTCATTAAAAACCTATGGCAGCTTTATACTCACACACAAGGCACCTTTGTTTTTTTGTTTGTTTTGTTTTTATTTTGGTTTGGTTTAGTTTTTAAATTAGTTTTTCTATAATATGGTTTTCTTACCATTTTAAATATATCATTAATTTTGGTTGATCTTATTCCATTCCTTTCCCCCCCCCATCCTCATCCTTCTGCCCCAATTTCCTTGCTCTTATTTTTTTTTATTCTGCATTTGAATACTAGTTAGTTTTTAAACTGTTGCTGTTTGTGCTGTCTGCTGTGTTTGTTTAAAAGTTAGAAGCACAAGGAATATGCAGCTTCTCCTAAAGTCTGTAACTTTAATAATCAGTCAAAAGGTAATGAACTTATTTAAATGTCAGACAAAGAATTAAACATTTTAAAAAATGAGTGGTATCTGAAGGGGGTCCTAATGAAGAAAGGAAGTTAGTGCAAGACATGGATGAGAAATCCAGCAGACACAGATATTATCAAAAATATATAAGTTAATAAAAAGAGCAATAACAATAATAACAAAACATAATTCTTAAAAGTGAATTTCTCTACAAATCAACTGAAACTTCTAGCAGAGGGCTGGTGAGGTGGCTCAGCAGAAAAAGGTACTGAGTTCTATTCCTAGAACCCACATGTGGAGGGGAGAACTGACTTCTATAAATTTTCCTCTGAACTCTATACCCATGCTCTGGCATGTATGTGTGTACAAACCCCCTACCAATCCCAAAATAGATGTTAAAAAACGTAAATGTTTCAGTGAAAAATATTACCAATTAATTAGACCAAGTAAAGAATATTAAACACATTCTTTTAGCAATAAAGAACAGCAAGAACAAAAACCCAGCAACCATGAATACAACTCACGAATTCTGGGACATGACTAAGACATGAAACCTAAGAATCAATGGGTAAAATGGGGAGTTAAAACATAAACTGAAGGCTTAGAAGATCTATTTTATGAAATTGTAGAAGAAAATTCCTTTTATCTGGGAAGAAGATGTGGACATTTAAATATAAAAGGCATTTAGAACTGAAATAGAAATGACAAGACAGGGACTCCAGGTCACAGAGTTAAAATCCTCAGGTAGAAAGAGCCCCACAAACTGCAGCAAAAAGAAGCGCCAGTTTCTATAGGCAAACTCAGCAGAGATCCTTCAGCAGACACCTCCAAAGTAGGACACACCAAAACTGATATTTCAAGTTCTGAAAGTAAGTACCTACCAACAAAAATTGCCCAAATCCTATCCAGCAAAGTTACCTTTTTAAATCAATGGAGAAATAAAGACTTCCCGAGATAAGCACAGACTAAAGCAATTCATGACCATAAGTATTGCAGAAAATACTGGAAGGAATCTTACAAACAGAGGAGGAAGAAGGGGTCACATGACATCAGAAAAGAAATTTCGTGACTAGATGAGTGTATGAAATTTAGGAAAGAAACATGTTCAACCCAGCAAACCAGCAGACTCCTAAAGTGCTTACGTGAGAAAGAAAGGAACATGGTATTTGGATTAAGCAGAAAAGATTTATATGAGTCAGCTTATCTTTCTCAATAATGCTAAATGTAAAGGAACTTAAATCTCCAACCCAAAGATGCAGATTGGATTATGAAAACAAGATCCAACTGGTAGTTGCCAAGAAGGCAGATCAGGGAAAGAAGGGGATGGGTAAGAACAACCAAAACTAATGATGTATTTTTTTTTTTTAAGTTGTAAGAAAACCAGATAGTAGGTAAACTAAAAATGAAAACCTCACAGCAGAGAGGTGGCTTAGGCTGGGGGTATCATGCTCACAGTTATCCTCAGGTGATGTTTCCTCCCTGACACTCTGGGGCAGACTGCTGGTCTTTGTACCCTTTTACTGTTCAAGCCGAGTCTCATGTAGTGTGAGCTCTTCACCAGCCCCTGTCCAACCTTCCCCATCTCCATCGCCACCTTTCACCCTCAAACCATGGCAAGTGGATTCCAGGCTTCCTTGTTTGTGATTATTACTTACCAAACAGGACTCACACCGCTGCCCCATCGGACTCTGGCACTTTCACCAGGACCGCCAGGATTCCCTTTAGGATGAGCCTCCTGCTTCCCTTTTTTGGACCTGTATAGTGAGGTTGCTGGGTCCCTATTTTATTTCTCTACATTTTCTGGCTATCAGTGATTTTTTCTTTGTTTTTTTTTCCTTTGAAATATATTTATTCTTTGAGAATTCCATACAATGTAGTATGACTATATTCACTCCTTCTCGCCTTAGCTCTTCCCAGAGCTGCTCAGCTATGATGGGCTATAACCTATAAGCAGAAATAAACTCTTTCCCAATTTGGTTTTGTTTACTATTTTGTCATAGCAACAGAGAGCAAAGTAGGACGTGATTCTTAAGGGAAAAAAAATAGAAGAATAAAAAAATTAAAAAAATATAAAAGAAGGAAAGGACACAAAATGAATCTAGGGCAGAAAACAGCATTACACTTTCCTATAGCAAAGCACTTGAAATGCTGATATCAAAATATGACTATAAGTAATAGGGTATTTTCATGTGGTTAGTATTAAAGTAAATGACTGCTTTCTTTTAAGGAGCACACATGCCATGGCACACATGTTGTGGTCATAGGATAATTTTCAGCTGGCAGTTCTCTCATTCCATGGTGTGGACCCTAGGAATCAGACTCAAGTCATCTGCCTTGGTGGTCTGTATCTTACTTGTTGAGCCACCTTGTTCTCTGGGTGTCCTAGACCCCTCTGGCTCCTACAATCCTTTCCCCTCTTCCACAAGAGGTCCACAGAGTCAACTAAAAGAGACTTGCTATACAAACAAACCACACAGCAAATAACAATACAAACATTTCTAAAACGTGTAAGTATAGCTAGGCTTTGAAAGTAGCATGATATTAGCTCACAGAAGACAATATAATATCAAAAAAGTGTAATTCAGTCTCTCTGGTTGCTGGACATAATGTGGTAGCCATTAACCACACATAGCTATTTCAACTAATTTGAAATTCAGTTTAATAAATGCAAGCCCATGTGAAATTGGACATGTTTCATCCATTCCACAGCCACATATGGCCACTGGCCACTATTCTGAGTAACACACACACACACATACACACACACACACACAATATTTCTGCAACCTGAGGAGCTTCCCTGGAGCAGCCATTGAAAGTCAGTAATTCAAGGAGTTATAAAGTAAAAATTAGCAGAGGAAATGAAGCACTAAGACATTTGCACATAGGGATTCAAGGAAAGGACAAGGGTGAAAAATAGATAATAAAAGGCAAACAAATAGATTAAAACAAAGTACATTTTCTTTTCATTTTTTCCCCTGGAACTAGCTCTTGTAGACCAGGCTGGCCTCAAACTCAAAGTCTCTGCCTCCTGAATGCTGGGATTAAAGGTGTGCATCCCGATCGCCTGGCTCGAAGTACATTTTCTTGTCACCATAATCAAGTACCAGAGAGCAACTTTAAGGAGGCAAAAACTGATTTATTTTGGCACATGGTCTCAGAAGGTTGACTCTGTGGTTATGTGGTCCTACGAAATGATGCAGAGTGTCATGGGAGCGCAGAAGCATGTATTGGAGGTTGTAAATTCACTTTATGCCAGACAGAAGGACCACAGAGGAGGCAAAGGCAAGATATTTCTCCCAGGAACATGCTCTGAGTGACATTCCCTCCAACTGGGCTCCCCCTTGATTTTTACCGCTTTCCAATAAAGCCATAGTATTATGAACCTATTAAATGTTGTGTGACACACTATTCCTGAAGAAATGTAAATAAACATCTACTCACCCCAGATAAGAGAACCAATGGCAGACCAAATTCCAGCTTGGGGAGCCAATGAGTTTTGTTGGGGTTACTTACAGGTATATGGGTGAGGGACTACTTATAGGAATAATGATGAGGGGTTACTTATGGGAGCAGAAATGACTAAAGACAGTTACATCACAGAGCCCACCCAGTATTGATGACAGCTCAGGAGAGCTGGAAACCTGGAGCACTGCACAGCCTGCAGGTAGTTCAACAGTTTCAAGACTGGCTTTTGCAGGTGGTCAGAGCCTCTTCTAGGCAGCTCAGCTTGTCTGAGAGAGTCTCTGCTGCTTATGTATTCTTGGAGGCAGAGATGTGGGTGGGATTAGTGAATCGTGTCAGTTTCAGGGCCTTTCTAAAACCTTTGAGCTGTCTACTTCTTGAGCACCCCTGGAGGATGTAACGTTTCACCACCCAGCTGGGATATCCGGGTTTTCACCTCTCTGTAAATATCCTGTGTCTTCTCAAGATTCCCTCCACGATGGAAGGTATTAACCTTAGAGGAAACTGTGGAACCTGAGAGAGAGTTTAGTGGTTAAGTGGTTCCAGCAGACCCAGGTTCTGTTCCCATTGTCTCTATGGTGACCCATAACTATTTTTAACACCAGTCCCAGAGGATCTGGTGCTCTCTCTGGCCCCTGTGGGCATTGTATGTTACCTGCATATGGCACACAGACATATGAGCAAGCAAAACACCCAACCCATAAAACAAAACAAATTATTTAATAAAGGCCAGTCTTGGAGAAAATCACTATACAGCTTCAAGGAATAAACATCAGTGCTCATGGTGTAAACCTGTCTGAAGATGCCCTCTTAATAACCCAATTTGTACTTCATTGAGCTACTAAGTCAGTGTTTCTCATCTTGTGGGTCATAACCCATTTGGGGATGAACAACCCTTTCACAAGTACATTAATATTCATAACAGTAGTAAAATTACAGTTATGCAGTAGCAATGAAAATAGTTTCATGGTTGGGGGCTCATCACAGCTTGAGGAACTGTGGTGAAGCGTTAGGAAGATTGAGAACCACTGTCCTTGGTTTGTTAATCCAATCAATTTGATAATTGACATTAGCCCTTACACACAGCTACTTTGTGAAATAATATAAGTGATCTAATCCATAAACAGAATTTGTCAGACGGGGTTAAAAAGTGAATTCCCACTGTGTACAGTTTAGAGCAGGCACCAGACATTTATGCAGAAAAAGAACTTGAAAGTAAAAGAATTGGAAAAGATATTGTATAAACCAAAGGAAGCTTGGTATATCTGTACTAATCTCACATAAAATAGACTTCAAAGATTGTCAGGCCTAAAGAAGATCATTTCATTAAGATATGTTTCTAAACAAGTTATACAAAATTTGCTAGAACCAAGGGGAAAAATACAAAAATTTAGCTTAAGCCGGGCGGTGGTGGCACACGCCTTTAATCCCAGCACTCGGGAGGCAGAGGCAGGCGGATCTCTGTGAGTTCGAGACCAGCCTGGTCTACAAGAGCTAGTTCCAGGACAGGCTCCAAAACCACAGAGAAACCCTGTCTCGAAAAACAACAATAACAAAAAAATTTTTTTTAGCTTATTGGTGGAGTTTGTTTCTGCATTCCCCCTTTAGTATTTGGT
Organism: Alexandromys fortis; assembly: GCF_014885135.2. NCBI lineage: Eukaryota > Metazoa > Chordata > Mammalia > Rodentia > Cricetidae > Alexandromys > Alexandromys fortis. The sequence goes on from NW_026067946.1 coordinate 5,694,202, forward strand.
AAGACATTTAGTAAAGCTGCCATTGCTTTGAATACTATGGTCCATCACTTTGGCATAATTAACTATGGTGTATTATCCTGCATATCATAGTATGCAGTCCTTTAATCAGGAAGGTAGAACCTCTCTGAGTCTTAGAAGAATTCCCGATAGACAGTAAAGAATTGAAAGCCTATAAACAGGAAGGTAGACCCTCTTTGAGTCTTAGAATTCCTCCTGATAGACAATAAGGAATTGAAAGCCTATGGACTATGTTCCTGTATATATTAGAATTTAATTAGAAATCATTATTCACAAGCCACACACTTCAAATAATTTCAGGGTCAATAAAATCACAAGGAAAATTAGTAAATATTTTTGAATACACTGTAATGTAAATTTATGAGCTTTGGTTAAGCAGGCCTTAAAGGAAGTTTGTGACTTTAAATTTTTATCTTAGGAAAGTATAGAAGAAATTATGTGATTTGGTGTGGTGAGCACTCCAACACTTGTTAAAACTGAATGGTGATTGTGATAATAGTGGGGTAAGATCCTTCAATACTTACCTAGGCATTTGTGCTCCAACCTTGTGGGTGGGATGGGTATTAGTATAGAAAGGCCAGTTCACCTCCCTAGGGCCTTACTCCATCTCCCACTACAGGGTGATGGACAAAGAAGGCTCTTGCTAGATGCCACCCCACTGTTGTGAGTTTTCTAGTTTGTGTATATGTAGAGGAAGATGTATGTACCCCCCTCATACTAGACATTTTGCACAAGTGTCTCTGAATCAAAGGTAACCTTCTATTAAGGGTGAAAATCATGCTTCTACTCACTGTAGCTTAGTTTTCTGTAAAACAACAGAAAATATGCTAATTCCTCCGGGCAATAGTATATACAATGTATCATGTCAGCTTTTCCATCTTTGCATCATGTTTATTTCTCTCTCAGCCAGGTCTCTTGGTTAACTTTAATCTTCTGTAACTTAAACACTGAAGTATAAGAGTACATAATAAATCACTGGGAGGATAGCTTCCATTTGGCAAACAGGGAATGGTAGAAAAACTGTATACTTATATCAAACTAACATAATTATTATAGCTCTTTCTGTAACTATTATAGTACTCTTGTGTAACTGAACATGCATCTTTATTTATATCCCCTCCTAAACATTCAACACTTTATGTGCCTTCAGCAAACACTCAGCTATTCATATTTTTTCCCAGGGTGAGATGACCTTAACTTTAATTCTTGAATTGGGTTACAGCTTGGGGCAGTGATATCAGAAGGAGACTAATATCTATAAATTACTCAGTTACTGAGATCCCTCTGTACTCAAGTTGCTTTTGGTGATAATTCACAAACAACTCCACATTTAATTATGAACTACTTCATAACAGAATACCTCAAACTTGATGCCCCAAAGAAACCACCATTTACTTGCTCACTATTTTAACCTATGACTCCAGGAGACAGACTTCTGTTGGATTCTTGGAGTCTTTCATCATCTTTTCTCACAGGACCCATGAGAATTAAGAGAGGCACCAAAGAATGTCCCTCACGTTAGTTAGTCCTTGCAGCCTCATTTTGCCAAGCCCACTTTCCCTTGATAGTCAGGATTAGTTAGTACTATAGACCTCCTTGCAGCCCGTTGTTTTCCTGGCATGAGGAGCCAGTAGAGCTTGGGTGGAAGTCTCAGCGTCCAGTTTAACGAATCACTTGTGTTCCTTGTTGGATGCTTTCCTGCTTTGGAAACAAACAAATGAATCCCTGTACCTGCTCTTTCTGGAACCTCTGAGAGAGGAAACAAAAATTTTGCTTGTTGATAAGACTTAAATGAGGAGTGAGTCCTATTTCTACTTTCTGATCCCTGGAGCTCTGATGACATAGGACGTGTGTCATCACATATTAACTGCTCATTCCGAATGTGCACCACAGCCTGCAGGATATTAACTCAGCCCTCACAGTATGCTGAAACGAGTTTTCAAATGGTCAACATTTTATCAGACCAGCTGCTTCAGAGTGATGAGAAATGGAGCATTAGTGCGTTGATTCTGTGTGTACGAGAACCCGCTTCCAGGCTTCATTTGCTTCAAATCAGTTATCTGGTCCTCAACAGTGATGATGTATGGGATATCATGATGATGAATTGGGATTTCTCTAAGTCCTTCAGTTTTACTGTTGACAGAAGCACTGTGGGCAGGGCAGACAAGTCCATATCTGTAGTAAATGCTTATACTATTGCATTTTCTGTGATAGAAATGGTCCATTATAATCAATCTGGCACTACATATATGTCTGATTCAGCCAAGAAATGGTACTGGGCTTCCTTAGTTTCTGTAGTTGGCTTTTAGGAAAATTAGCAGTGACTGTGGTCAGCAAATAGAAATTCATATTAATGAGCCCACGAATAACCTCATCCTGGTGTCTGTTGTCAAATTTTGTTTGAGCCAGTTGGTCAAGCGTTAGCATAGTGATATGGGAAGAAGGATACTATCCATGCATTGTGTCATCCTGTCTACCCATTTGTTAAGATCTTTCTTTGATGAGGTTGCCCTTGAAGTTCACATTTAGTTATGAACTAATTAATAATAAATCCTCTTGAACCTGAGGCCTATTAATTCTGTTCTAGGCTCAACTAGAATTGTTTCAAGTAGACACTTTCTGTTACTGTCCTGATATTGTTCATGCAACTATAGTAATCTAGAGGCATAGCTATTTCTAGATGATCCAAGATGGTTTTATTTGCATGTCTTTCACCTTAGCATGACTGGATAAAACATTCGGGTCCTCTTCTAATAAAAGCTGGACAATTATTTGACATGATGCTTTAGGTTCCCCAAAGAGTGAAGGCAGAAGCTTATATGCCTCTTGTAGGCTCCGTCCTAGAATCCACAAATATAATTCCTACTATGTAATATTCACGCAGTTATGAGGTCAGCTAAGTGTTAAAGTACAGAGATGAGTAAATTCTGTCTTCATAAACTGATTGACATTGTGAACAAAAGCTCCTGAAGCTGTATCTCAAGAGATGGGTTGACTGATTAGAATTTGAGTACTGTGGAGAGATCGGAATGTTATAGGTTCAGAGGCTTACTAACTTATCTGGGGCCAACTTTAGTCCCTGAAGCAATTCCTTATCCAAGTCTGTAGTGGAACTAACATCCTGTGACTAATAGAGAAAAACCTTGCAAATCCATTGACTCAGCAGACCAATGGTTTACACCAACCCAAAAGCTAAGAATGGCACCAGGTAGCATTTTAGGCCTATAGAAAAGCTTCTGCCATCTATCTGTAGCTGCCTCTCTGATGTACCCACCAATGTATCTTAAACGTGCCTTGATTTATGATGTCCCCTGTTCTGTATAATTTTAAAAACTTCATGAAACTGTTTTCATGTTGGAACCTGGAATTTGGAGTAACCTAAATCTGTGTTCCTGGGCCATAGTCACTCAAAATGGCTTGAGAATAAACAATATCTTATTGTCTTTAAAATCAGAGCTGTGGTTTTTTTTGTGTGTATTGAGAGCATACACATACATTCTATTTGATCTTTTACCCTATGATTTTATATTTTAACATATAATTTTCAAATGCAATGGTGTGAAAATCACATTTTATTATTTTGCTGCTTTTCCTGCATCTTGTTCAAGAAGTTTAACTGCAATCATTCTTTGACATCATAGGGCTTTGATTGATCCCTGTGTATTTTCATTTTCATTTGTTTGTTTCTCTCTCTCTCTCTCTCTCTCTCTGTGTGTGTGTGTGTGTGTGTGTGTGTGTGTGTGTGTGTGTGAGAGAGAGAGAGAGAGAGAGAGAGAGAGAGAGAGAGAGAGAGAGAGAGATGTGGTGTATGGAGGTTGGAGGACAGTTTTGTGGAGCTGGCTCTCTATTTCCACTTTTTACATGTATTCTAGGGCATGAACATCAGGCTTATGCAGCAAGCACCATCCCTCATGCACCATCTTGCCAGGCCAGTCTCTGTAATTTCTTTTATTCCATCAGATCATGGTTTTCTTAATTTTATGATTCATTCCATTAGTCATTCAACAAATATATGCTTAGCAAGCCCTGGGAGTACAGCAGTAAGCATGCAGAAAACTCACCATTATTCCAAAGTTGTTTGCTCCTTTGAGCCATACCATCAAGCAAAACTGCAACCGTGATGAAGACTCATGATCAACTTTCTTTATACTTGTTCCAAAGACCCAAGTGTTATGAAAAAGTTTTTAAAAGATGACACTGAAAAGTTGGAATCCATGATAATCATTTAAAAAAATTACCAATCACACTTTTCTGATCAGTTCTCACCATTTTTATTCTCTGTTGCTTTTCTCAATGATCCTTTCTTCTTCTACTATGAAACTCCTGTTATTAAAAGGTTTCTGTTTGTGTGTGTGGGGGGGGGTGAACTTCCTACTCTTCTTGACTGAATTAGAAGCAGCACTGTGAAAAAAGTATCCCTACTACTGAGACTTAGAATGTATTTTACTTGAGAACGACACAGCACTTATGAAAAGGCAGACTTGCCTTCCCATGTCTGGGCAGTTCTGGACAAGACAGTCTTCCTACATAAAAGATTTATACCCAAAGTAAGTTATAGCTGTCAAAGTCAGGCAGCCAAAGTAAGGTTAAATCATAACTTTTGAGGCAAGCTCACTCCCAAAAGGAAGAGTGCAGACCTGAATTATATATCATAGATATTGCCACTAAATTTAATGTTAAAAAATTCCATTTTTCAAGAAATGTCATGAGGAAAAAAAAGTCATAGAGAAGCTACAGGAGTCATACGGGAGAGGAATAGAAGGTGGGATTATGTCTAACATTTGAGATGGTTCTCAATAGTAGAATGATAAAAATCACATAGTTCCTTATTCTGAAAACCACAAGTTTCTTTTCCTAAAAGAAGGAAAAAGTTCCTCCATGCTTGTTCAATCGGAGCATCAGGTCAGTACTTTTTTTTATGTCTAAGTACCTAAAAAGGTAAACAGTGTTGCTCCTTTGCGGGTGGCCTGTTCCTCTCTTTCACTGAAAGAGCGCAGCTGTTGCGCCACCGCTCCTCAGAAAACCATAATGCTGTCTGGATATTCACAGGGAAGGCGAAGGCGCCAACAACAGCAGTATTGTTAGGGTGAGACGCTCAGCTCCACTCTTGTGACCTAGTGTTTGGTTCCTTAACTTAGCACTTTAGAAACCACGTCACATCTTAACCCTCTCTTTCTATTCTGGGGAATAGAAAGGGATTTCTCTTTCTGAGCACAGGATACTATTCTCTACACATGGGAACTCTCTGACAGATGTGAAGCAAAGCTTCATTAGATGTTCCTTGTAAAGGAAATTAATTCTGTGTTCTTAGCCTGCTTCCCCAAATGGCAACATGATATAGTTTAGAAAGTGCTTTTATGTTGACAAGGTCCTACTGAAGAGAGGTTGTTCCTGTTTGCTTGCTGACTTGTACGGGAATATCTCTTGCTTGGTGCATAATTCAGGTAAGATAGCAGCAACGGATCAGACTGACCAATGATTCCAGTGAGGAAATCGTGTAGGAACTAAAATATTCTATGTAAAATGTATGGTATTCTTAATGTTCCTATTCAATATTTTATAAGCCCAGTCCCAAGGGTTGGTCTTTGAAACACAAGTTCTGCTACCTGACTGGCATTTCTCTAAGCCATAATTAGAGCTGTCAAAACGAGGTCTTCTAAAGCAGAAGGGGAAGGAGCTCACAGGCTTGTTGTCTGTAGCTGTGCCAGCATCATTCAATGTGGACACAGAGTTCTTCCAAAAGTTAGAGCCAAACATACGCTTTCTGGAAACAAGGACACACACTTACAGCCACACATACAAACCAAAGGAAGTGGAGTAATTTTCAAGGCTAATATTGAGCTCTTTCCTCTTAATCACTTAGATGTTTATGAATTAGCATACTTAGCTACAAATATATAAAGAATCATATAGAGAAAGCTTTCAAAATTATGTCAGAGGCTTCAAACTGTTATAATATGGAAAAGGAAACTGTCTTATATATAGAACTCCATACTGATTACTAAGTTTTGATCATTGCATATCTAGCAGAACTGATTTTATTTTCTTTTAGATCTCAGAGCTACATGAACTGTGAAAGTGGAGTGAGGTACACAATGGCTCATAGGTCATAGGGACATGAAGGAGGTGCAGACAGGGAAGACAGCTAATGCTCTCCGCAGCCAGGCTACAGAATAGCTTGCCTCTTCCCTAGTCAGAGTCCTCCAGGAAATACTCATGGCAGGGAATTTTAGTGAAGTCATTAAAATGTTTTGAGAAAGTGTGTTTGCCTCTACTCCCAGGCAGCTAGGTCTCCAGGAGAACAAGAAGACTGAGAGGCTGTGGCACACCCTGCAGTGCTTTGAGAATCTTTTTGGATTGTCACCCAGAATCAGGACTACAATTTCCCTAAAATATAGGCAACAAAGTGATTTCTTGATTGTTCATTTAGATTTATTCAAAATAATAAGAAGATCAATATTAAATTGTACTGGTAAAATGCAATAAAGGAACTATAGCTTGTTTCTTTTGAGTTAAAAAGAAAACCCAGGTGCAGTGCATGTGATACATTCCTTACTGTCCAACCTCCCCTCCTCTTCCTGTGCTTTCATTCAACAATTGTCTCTCCAAATCTAAACACTTGGCAATTTTTGTGTGCCAGACCTCATCAATAGAACACGAATTCTTCAAGAAGGATTCAACTTATTTAAAAGAAAAAGAAGCTGTTTATATTATTTACAAGTCTAGTGTTTGAACATTTTAATAACTCAGAGTTTTAGAGATTTCTGTCCAATGGCTTTCTTTCTTATTTAATGTTTTCTGAACCAAAAAATTTCTTTGCCCCCAATCAGTTTTTCTTTTATCCTAAAAGTCTATTAATAAACCTTTTCCATGGTACTTTAAAATTTTTGTCTTGTGTGTGTGTGTTGGGGAAGAATTCAGATAGAATTGGTACCTAAGAGATTCAAGTGAAATACCAAAGGTGCCTCTTGCCAACATTTAGACACAGGTACCACCTTGACTGACATTTGTAGTTTTGAATGTCTTTAAAGGAATTCTAATGTCAGGTGATTCATCTAATCATAAGGATCATCCAAACAATTGGACACATCATTTTCATTGACCTTTTAAAGACTCTCTGAATGTGAAGTGCCCAAGAGACAGATGAGGTTGAGCTCCTAATAGATTGTAGGGAAGTGTCTTTTAGGCTGTGTGGTTATTACAGCATCTGTTGAAGTGTCCAAACAGGCACAGAAGTACTGTTTGCTTCTAATTTCTAATTCTGAACAGACCATTAAATTGTATTTCATTTGGAATAGCTGGTGGCCTATTATGATGAAATTATCCTACTTTGAACTCATACAAGTTTTCCTTCTGAAATAGTCTAAAATGATTAGTCTTTATAAAAGTACCCTCATATATAACTTGATAATACGAAAATATTCTAGTTAGCTATTTTAGGGTTTATACTGCTGAGATGAAACACATGACCATGCCAATTCTTATAAAAGGAAATATTTAAATGGGTCTGGCTTACAATCCAGAGCTTTAGTCCATTATCTTGTGGCAGGAAGCATAGCGGCATGCAGGCAGACATGGTGGTGGAGAGGAATTTGAGAGTTCTACATCTGGATCAGTAGGTAGCAGGAAGAGAGTGCCAATGGGCCTGGCTTGGGCTCTTAAAACCTCAAAGACCATCCTCAGGACATGCTTCCTCCAGCAAGGCCAAACCTACTCCAAGAAAGGCCACATGTTCTAATCCTTTCAAGTAGTGGCACTTCCTATGAGCTTATGGGGGCCAATTTCATTCAAACCACAACATTAACTTATTTGGTTAATCACAAAACAAATTAAAATACCAACAAGACATTGGTGGAAAAATGAAATAATATGTATAAAAGTGAGTATTTTGAGAACAAAAAAGATAAAACATGTTGTTAGGAATGCTAGATGCCAACTTTAAAATTTTAAGTCAAAATGTGGGTTCTCGAAAAGAAGATATGTTCGACACATAAACCTCACCGGTGTGAGGAGACTTCAAACCTAATATTTCTGACAATTTTGAACGCAGTAGCAATGAGCATAGTTGATCAAGAGTCTCTGTAGTAGGATAAAGCATCTTTTTGGTATATGCCCAAGAGTGGTATAACTGGATTTTCAAGTCAATAGATTCGATTTCATTTCCTGAGGAACTGCCACACTAATTTCCATGGTGGTTGTACAAGTTTGCACCCCCGCTAACAATGAATAAATGTTCCCTTTCCCCACATCCTAGCCAGCATGGACTGTCACTTGTTTTATTGCTCTTGGCCATTCTTTGATGAAATCTCAAAATAGTTTTAATTTGTATTTTCCTGATGGCTAAAGATGTTGAACATTTCTTTAAAGTTTTTTTTTGCAGTCACCTGTGCTTCATCTTTTGAGAACTCTCTGCTTAGTTTTATACCCCATTTAAAAATTGAGTTGTTTTCTTGATGTTCATTTTTAGTTTTTTTTCTATATTTTTATATAAAAACACATTTGTGTGATTTTTTGTAGTCATTAACCATATAGCAGGTATTTAGTTGGTAAAGATTTTTTTCCCATTCTATAAGCTACCTCTTTTCTCAAATGATGGCATGCTTTGCTGTAGAGAATCTCTTCATTTTCATGAAGTCCTATTTATTAATTGTTGGTTTTAGTGCCTGTGCTACCAGTGTCCTGTTCAGAAAGTACTTTTCTGTGCCAATGAGTTCAAGTCCTTCCCCATTTTATCTTCTGTTGGGTTTAGTTCATATGGTCTTTATATTGAGGTCCTTGATTCATTTGAACTTGAGTTTTGTAGCAGGTGATAGGTATGGAACTATTTTCATTCTTGTACACCCAGCTATCCAGTTTGAACAGCACTGTTTGTTGAAGATGCTGTGTTTTCTCCAGTGTGTACTTTTGACTTCTAGTCAAAAATCGGGTGTCTATAGTATGTGGACTTAAGTTTTTGTCTTCAATTCTGTTCCACTGATAAATGTGTGTTTTTATGTCAATATTTTTATCACTATTACTCTATGGTACAAACTTGAAACTATACTTCGACTTTTTTTCTTTCCATGTACATTTGAAATTATACCATACCTTTCTTTATATGTCTGGCTTATTTCAAAGTTAAAGTCTTCTCCAATCAATCAACCAATCTCCCCTAATATTGTAGCAAACAACAGATATCCCTTTTAAAATCCAAATAATATTCCATTGTATATATTTATATAGTTTATTTGTTGACAGAGACATTAAAGTTATTTCAGTATCTGATGTGGGAATGATTTCTTACTAATAAAGAAACTGCCTTGGCCCATTTTATTGGATAGAAAATTAGGTAGGCGGAGTATACAGAAGAGAATTCTGGGAGAAAGAAGGTTAGAGGAAGAGTCGCCATGATTCTCCCGCTCCAGACAGATGCAGGTTAAGATCCTCNAGCCGGGCCAGGCAGTGTTTGAGAGAATACAGTTTCCGTGTAATTATTTCTGGGTATAAACTAGCCATGCGGGCGGCCGGGTGCCGGGGACGCAGCCCTGCCGCTCCTATTTCAACAAGTATCTTGGTTGTTGAGATAATGATGCTAAGAAACCATGTAGAAGTGTAGATACTTTTAATATGGTGATTTTTATTTCTTTTAGTGTATTCCCATAAGAGGTATTTCTGGTTATAAGGAAATTCTCTTTAAAAAAATTCTTTAGAAATGTCCATATTATTTTCCACAATGGCTATACTGATCTAAGTCCTGTTGCCTGTGAGTCAAGATGTAAGGACTCTCAACTACTTATCCAACATCATGTTGCCGCACACCACATGTCGCACTATGATGATAATGGATTAAACCTCCGAAAATGTGAGTCATCCCAATTAAATGTTTTTCCTTTGTAGGAGTTGCTATGGTCATGGTTTCTCTTCACAGCAGTAGAAACCCTAACTATGACACCTTCCCTCCCCACCAGGCTTATATTCCAAAGTCTTGTTCACCAGCTATGCTGGTTCACTTTTGTCAATTTAATACACATTAGAGTCATTCTGGAAAGAGGGAACCTCCGCTGAGGGATTGTCTCTATCAGATTTTCTTGTGAGCATATCTGTGGTGGCATTTTCTTGATTGATGATTGATGTGGGACAGCCCACACCAGTGTAGAGGGGTGCCACCATGGGGTAGGTAGTACTGTATTGTATGAAAAAAACAAACTGTGTAAACCGTGACGAGCAAGTGAGTAAGCGGCATTCTTCCGAAAAGCTTAATGAAATTTCTATGCATGTTCAGCCTTTCTGCTGGAGTACTTTATTTTAAATTCATGTGCAGTTTAAGTGAGCAGTTTCTTTTCCCACCCGAGAATATCAAAACCATGTAACTTCTTATGAGCAGATCCATGTCCCCAGAGAGGATTTTCACCTCTCTTGTGAAAATTTGGACAGAATGGAGTAAACTTGATAGATGTTATTGTATTGGCTGACTTGAGAATAGGGACTAATGTGTTCACCATTCAGGTTGTGGAATTCTACTTACTCTCTTACTATCCCCTCGACTTACTCAACCATGTGAGGTGTCCTAGAAAGTAAACTCTTGGTCTTCTTCCAGGGTTGTCATTAGGTTGTGGTGTAAGGGACATCTTTTAGCTACATGCAATGAAGATGAAATCCCTCAACGAATCTGTGTATTTCCAGTTCTCAAACTTATAAACAATGCCTTCCATTCCTCACTCTTTTTACAAATCTCATTTGTAAATTGACATGCTCCTTCTCTGACTGTTTCATTTCTCAATTATCAACTCACCACAGCAGGCAAGATTTCTTGCTCTTGTCTGTAACTTGCAGTATGAAATAGTTGTATAAATTTTTGCATTTCATAAATATACAAATGTATTTGTATTTGAAGGAATTCTTAAAATATTTACTGACTGAGACACTGGATCATGAGCAGATAGGAAATACTCATTTTGGAGACGTATTTATTAAACTTTAAAAAAATCTTTGCATATGAAAACAGGAATTGGCATAAGTCTTCCTTAAACAAGCAATATCAAAATTTTGCAGAACAAAATACAATAAAACAAAACACTAGACTAATCACATGAATGTCTGGAAATATGACCCTGAATGTATATTTTATGAATCATAGTTAGGTCCATTTTGAGGGGAATTTTCTTTTTTTTTTTTGGAAGCTTCCTCTTTGGAGGATAGTTATTATTATTATTGAACTATGTATTTTTCTACACTCCCCTCCCTTCCTCTCCGCTCCCCTTTTACCCTCTCCCATGATAACCATGCTCCCAATTTACTCAGGAGATCTTGTCTCTTTCTAGTTCCCATGTAGATTAGATTCATGTATATATCTCTTACGGTCATTTCTGTTGTCTAGGTTCTCTGGGATTGTGAATTGTAGGCTAGTTTTTCTTTGCTTAATGTATAAAAGCCAATTATGAGTGATTGCATATTATATTTGTCTTTCTGGGTCTAGGTTACCTCAGTCAATATGATGTTTTTTAGATCCATTTAACTGCAAGTTTCAAGATGTCATTTTTTCCCCTATGTAGTACTCCATTATGTAAATGAGCCAAAACTTCTTTATTCATTCTTTGGTCGAGGGGCATTTAGGTTGTTTCCAGGTTCTGGTTATGACAAATAATAATGCTATGAACATAGTTGAACACATGTCCTTGTGGTATGATTGAGCATTCTTTGGATATATACCCAAAAGTGGTATTACTGGCTCTTGAGAAAGGTTGTTTCCTATTTTTCTGAGAAATCACCATGCTGATATCCAAATGGGTTGTACCAGTTTGCACTCCCACTAGCAATGCAGGAGTGTTCCCTTTATTGCACAACCTCTCCAGCATAAGTTGTTATCAGTGTTTTTGGTCTTGGCCCTTCTGACAGGTGTAAGATGGAATCTCAGAGTTGTTTTGATTTGCCTTTCTCTGATGACTAAGGATATTGAACATTTCCTTAAGTGTCTTTCAGCAATTTTAGATTCATCTTTTGAGAGTTCTCTGTTTAGCTCTGTACCCATATTTTTTATTGGATTATTCGTTCTTTTGATGACTCATTTCTTGAGTTCTTGTATATTTTGGAGATCAGACCTCTGTCTGATGTACGGTTGGTGAAGGAATTTCTTTATAATCTATCATCATTAAGCATTTTATTTGTATGTCTACTTTATATACTTATATACCTAGGATTGCATAAAAATTTCCTGGACCAAAGGGGTCATTAGTGGTAGAACAAGATAAACCTATTTCACTGGCTGCCTTTCAGGTGGAATGAAAAAACTTAGACATCTGGCTTTGGTAATATAATTGGTATTAATTTGGGGACAGTTTAGGCTTATGGCCATACACGCATTAGTCAGGTGCAGGTGGAAAGCCAGCTTATTGAGTTTATCTAAGACAGGCATTTGGTTGTCTTGAAAAAAAAAAAAAGAACTGGATCTGTCTCCTCTTACTGATGCTTTCATTTTGTAATTGATTAGGTGCTGAGTCTTATTCTGTTGACTCCGTAATGTTTTGGATTGGTTTCTCATTCTTTATCTGACAAAAGAGGGAGAAAACTATAAATATCAATACCTGGTGATCCTGAAGGGGTCTCAGTATCTTCTAGGGTCAGTTCTTAATATGTCTCTGTATGCAGGACCGGGTCTGTGGTTTGATAGCTTGTATGTTTTTCAAGCCCAAACAGAACATTATGCTTTTCCTTTTTATACACAGTATAGATAGTTTCACAATCTCTTCCAGCTAGACATCTACAAATTAAAATTTGATTTTGATCTCCCCATGATTCTTTTACTTTTCTCATTATGTCCTTGCTGATGCAGAATCTTGCCACTATCTGGAAATGGAGGTTGATTGGGTAATTGGTCTTGCAAGGTAAGGATCACATGATATTGCCTTGGCTTACTCTTAGTGTTTGAATATCTTGTGCTGTGGTGGTTTGAATGAAAATGGCACTAAAGGGAAGGGCATTATTAGGAAGTAGGTGTGGCTTTGTTGGAGGAAGTGTTGTCACTAGGGGTGGGCTTTGAGGTCTCAGATGCTTAAGCCACACCCAGTGTTTCACTTTCTCCTTGCTGCCTGCTGATCCAGATGTAAAACTTTCAGTTACTCTCCAGTACCATGTCTGCCTGTGTGCCACTGTGCTTCTCTCCATGATGACACTGAACTAAACCCCTGAACCTGTAAGCCCAATTAAATGCTTACCTTTGTAAGAGCTCTTGTGGTCATGGTGTCACTTCACAGCAATAGAAAACCTAAAACAGAAGTTGGTACCTGGAGTAGGCTATTTCTATGATTTGCCAGACCATGCTTTTGTTTAGAGGAATGTAGAACACTTTGGGACTTTGGACTAGAAAACCAACTGGACACTTTAAGTGGGGCTTAATGGGTCACACTAGTAGGAGCATGACCCTACTAGTAGTGCTGAGGGGTCTCAATATCTTCTTGGGTCAGTTCTTTATATATCTCGGTGTGCAGAGTAAGGTCTGCCGCTTGCTAGCTTGTATGTTTTCCAAGTCCAGACTCCAAATTGTGCCTGTGGGAGCATGGTTCAAAAGGTTTCAGAGGAGAATAATATTAGTATGTGTCTTAGAAAATGTTATTGTGAAATTTTGATGAAGAATTTGACTGTCTTCTGACCTTGTCCAAAATAAATCTGCTTGAAGCTAAATTGAAGAGTTATAGATTAGCAGCTTTGACAGAGGACAGTTCAGAACAGCCTAGCATTGACTGTGTCATGTGGTTCATAGTGGCCAGTCTTATGCAGATGTATAATGAAAAGGAGAAGCTGAGCAAGGATAAATATAAAATGTACAGTTTGAGGAGAAAAGGAGCACCAGGGAAGTTTAGTGGAACTACACAAATGTATTAGACATTCTGAGGAGGCAGAGTAGTTATTGTGTGTGTAACAGCACAGCAGGCTCCTTGACTCTCCCATAAAGCATCTCTAAAATGGTAAACTAAGGACTTATTTCATCTTACCCAAGCCTAAGCATCTTGACTCTTGTTTATCCTCAGTATCTACCTTCTGTTACTGAGTAATCCTGCTCAGGCTCCTAATCCATCTGTTTGATGTCCCAACCTCTATATTTTTTTTTTTATCATTTCCTCCACTTCTTAGACTCTTTCTTCTTATCTGTCAGATTGTCTTCCAAGACAGAGCTCATGTATTTCCTTTCCTGTGTATCCTCTGAATAACTGAAGGAGAAAAGTCCTAGCTCTGGCTCACTATCAGATGTTATGTCATATCAGCATCTTATCACACCATGCAGTTACTTTCACTAACGTGCAAGGCTTTTGCTCAGGATTTTAGACACTAAGCACCTAATAGACGTTCAGTGAAAGCCTAGAATATGTTTGTCTCAGTCTGCTCTGTAGCTGTGAAGAGACACAATGACCATGGCAACTCTTAGAAAGTATTTAACTGGGGTTTACTTATAGTTTCACTGCTTTAGTCTATTATCCTCATAACAGGGAGTGTGGTGTTGTAGCCACACATGGGGTAACATCTGCCAGAGTCTGGCCTCGACGGGGTTTGCACGTTCTAGGGTAGGCCATGTGGATTAGAAATAGTAGATAGGAGGAGCAGAGATAAGAAAGAAATACAGAGACATAGGATCAAACTGGGAGGGCAATTCTGTGAATATTGAAAACACCTGCATTTATTTCCCATATCCTTAAATACCCCAATCCCTAAACGGGGGAAGAAGGCAAAAGATTGCTTTAACATGACACAAAGAACAAATAGAGCAATTACTTGCTTCAGTACTTGAAATATCAAGCCACCATATCCTGAGGTAAGCTCCAGGACATGCAGCGACTACATCTTAAGTGAAGAATCCTGTAGGCAGCCAATCCCTGGGTCAAACCTCCTGTCATAGCCTTGAAGAAGCAGGAATAGACTTGAATTCTCTGGCCTTTGGTCAAAGTGGAGCAGATCCACCTCTATGGACCTTCTTAATATCCAGAATACAAAGTAACCACACCATAAGTCAGGATATCCTGTTTATAGCTACTCCTTAAGTCAGACCTCTTGTCAATAACTTTGAAAGAACATGAGTGGGCTTAAGCTCTCTGACCTTCAGTCAAGGTGGAGTAGACCCACTTCTGTGGGCCCCCACAGCATGGCAGCATGCAGGCAGACATAGTCCTGGAAAAGTAGCTGAGTCTCTATCTGGATCTGCAGGCTACAGGAAGAGAGAGAGACTGGGGTTGGCTTGGGCTTTTGAAATCCCAAAGCCCACCCACCCAGTGGCACACTTTCTCCAACAAGTCCATACCTACTGCAACAAGGCCACACCTCCTAATCCCTCTCAAGTAGTACCACTCCCTGATAGATAACCAAGTGTTCAAATGTTTGAGGCTATGGGGCCATTTCTATTTGAACCACCACACTGTTAGACAACTTGCCAATTTCTACACAACAAACCACCCACATGCATGTGTGAAACAATTCTATTTCTGCCAGTCATATTTGATCTTAGAGGATCCCTTGGGGCAGGATGGTCTGATAGGGCCTTGCTCATGTGTCTGATGTCTTGGTCCCATTAGAAGAGGTGGGATGGCCACCCTTTTGTCTCCTTGTGCTCTTTCACCCAGACTTTACACAGTGATGAATACATCTCTGTGGGAAGCTGTTCAGAAAGTTTCTATTATGTTAAGCTTGTTGATGTTTCTTCGGGCAAAGCAGGTCATATGGGTCAGATTCAGATTCAGTGTGGGTGGGGACTTTGTGGGGGTTTAAATGACAGCATTCACTTCAGGGTCACCAGTGTAGTTCCTGAACTAGCTCTTTCAGCTATTATAGAACATTTGTTTAAAACATTTTTGGTTATTTTTTTCCTCCAGAAAGCTTTACGTTTCTCTCTATAGTTTTTACTGCACATGGAAAAATGTATTGCCTCTGCTGTAGTCATCAAGAACTTGGACTATGTATTCATTTATACTCTATCTTGTTCCAAGACATTTCAAGGCACAACTTGGAAATAGAGAGCAAAGGGTCACCTTGGAATCTTCAACCGAACAACATGCAGGATTTAATACAGGTTGCTTCCTGCCTCAGGTCTGAGCTCATTCATGACACTAATATATCAAAAATAAATATATTGCATTGCAAATTCCAATTCGGAAAAGATAGAAACAAAAACCCCAGTGTTGTGTGCTGGGATGGGTTCCGGGAGGACGTTCTTACAGGGAGCAGCAATGAGATGGTTGCAACTGCTCTGTAAAGTAATTTGGCAGTGTGTATTGAAATCTCAGAAAGTTCACGTGGAGTCAAATCCAACAATGCCAGTTCTAGAAAATCATCTGAAAGGAATAATAAGAGGGCATCATGTGCAATGATGTTTACTGTGACAGGGTTTACACAGACAAAAGTGAAAAAGTACACAGGTATGGGTATGGAACGGTTCTGTAATGGAACATTATGCAACCAATAAGTACTCTATGGGCTGAAAGTAAAATGTCTTGAAAATTGCTCATAGTGTGAAATGTAAATGACTCAAAGGCATAAAGAAGATTAATTTGATTCTATAAAACTTTTGGTATGGTCGTGTGTATGTGTGTTTTCAGTGTTCAGCAATTCTGAAAGGCAATTCTGTTTCATACCCAGACTTAGTAGAAGGGAAGAAAGACTCAGTTGTTTTTCTCACTCTGCTGACAGATTAGTGAGGAAGAAGACCCACACTGATCAGGGTTGACTCCACCTGGGACGATGGGTAGATTGACCTTGGAACAAGATAAGATTGTTACTTTGAGTGGTCTGAGTGTTTTTACTGGAAGATAATTATAGGTCTGAGAGTAGAGGGAATGAGTCAAATAAGTTAAAGGGCTTTAAAATTTTCTGCTAAATACATTTTCACATTATCTTTTTCTTCTTGACAAAAGACTGTTAGAACCATGTAAGTTGATTGCAACTATTTTAAGTATTGATCTGAAATATCTTTCAATTTGACATGGTGTTGACACAAAATATGGTCATCAGAGTCTTAAATATACTTTTATGTGACTTTAGAGAAATTAAATTTAGCTGGACGGTGGTAGTACACACCTCTAATCCCAGCACTCGGGGAGGCAGAGGCGGGCGAATCTCTGTGAGTTCAAGGTCAGCCTGGTCTACAGAGTAAGTTCCAGGACTGGCTCCATAGCTACTGAGAAACCTGTCTCGAAAAACGCACGCACGAGAGAGAAATATTAAATTTAGCGTAATGTATTTGAGACAAGAAATACTTGTAAATCAGGCAGCACTCATGCCTGGAAGTTTCAGAGAGGTTGGTTCATCAGCGTGAGCCTGAGTTCAGGGGACCAGACAGCTAAGTGTTTGGCTTTGTAAGATTGATAATGACCTATTTCTTACAAGAATATTCTCTTAAGCAAGGTTGTGACTTATTTTGTAGAAACTCAAAGTACTCAGACAGCCTTCTCCTTATTTATTTTAAACACACACACACACCACTAGTTTTTACAATTGTATGACAGATTAGGGGAAATAAAATTAAAATATGAGATAGTTATATGAATTTTTATTTTGTTGTTAATTTGCATGCAGTTAGAAAATACTTGCACATACAAAATAGAGACACCTTAAAAACTTAGTACATTAATGGCAAAGTAGTTTTGTCACAGAGAAAGTGTTCTGCTGTCTTGCTTAGGGTCAAGGTAACTACAGTGTTAATTACTCAAGTGTCTTCCCTGTGTGGAGATTAATGCCCTAGGCCACCATAGCTTGAAATTGCCAGACACATGTTGCATTCAAATGATTCTTCTAGTTTTTATCCTATATAGATGCATATCCTGAGAACATATGGGATTGAGAGCATAGATTTCTAGATCTGCAGAATGACTTGTCTGTGTCTTTGTAATCCTCTGTCCATGATCTATAAGGCAAGAACTAGTTAATTAGAATTCTTTGTCACGCATTAGTGTTGGTAAGCTAACCTAAGCAACGCTCTGGACATAGATGCATGCAGTGTGCTGGCAAAAATCCTATTGCTGTTTTCCAAGGAGCATAGACCACATATATAGTTCATGAAGGCTTGCCTGAGAAGGTTCCCGGAAGTTGATTGCATCACCCATTTTGGTAGCATGTACACTTGAATGTAGGGACATGTTACATTTTCCTAAGAAATATATGATATTGACTTTGTAGAATATTTTCCACTTTTGTAGTTTTCTCAATAAATTGGAAATCTTTGAAGGCAGTTATCCTTTTTCCATTATTTCCCCATACTTAGTACCTAGCTCCGTGCTAGCATAGAGTATGCACTTGATATTTATTACAAACATATACCTTAATATGACTACATTCAAACATGTAAGCAAGGGAAAGAATAGACAGGTTTTGGAACATCCACTCTTTAGGATTATTTATACCCTGTCCATGTTTCTCAAATAGTCAACTAACTATATCTATGAGGCCCAGTCCAATCTTCTCATCCCTGGAAGTTGTTTGTTGAGTAGTGTTATGACATGACCTGGAGGCCTCTTGTTTAACAATGTATCAGTCTCGGGCTAGGGCTCAGTTTATAAGAGTACTTGCTTGCCTAACGTGCCTGAAGCTCTGGGTTCCATCACAGAGCCACATAAACTGGGCATGGTCATGCACACTTGTAATCCTAGCACTTGGGAGGTAAAGGCAGGAGAATTGAAGTTCAAGGTCATCCTCGACTAAATGACTAAATATGGAGTTCAAGGCCAGGCTAGGTCTCTCTCTCTCTCTCTCTCTCTCTCTCTCTCTCTCTCTCGCTCGCTCGCTCGCTCGCTCTCTCCCTCCTCTTTTTCTCTCTCTCTGTCACACACACACACAAACACACACACACACACACACACGGGGGGAGGGCATTTGTTCTGTCAAAGCATCACACATGAGACATGGCAGGATCGGGCGGGTACACCCCAGTGTTGCTTAGGGAAGGAATTGATCTATATAAATCTTATACCTATCCCAGTGACATTTCCTACTGGGATAACGTTTACCCTACCATAAAAAAAAAATCTTCGGAACGAGTGCGTTGTGGGCTGAAAGGAGCACAGGCGTTGGCATTTTCTCTCCTCCATAAACCAGACCGAAACAGATGGGGAAGAAAGGTAAATACCTGTGACCTCCTTTAAACTGGCATCCGTGAAGACATTGGGATGAAATGAGGCTTACACAGAGTCCTCCGGGAGCCCCTCAGGTTTTCCCTTCCCGGATGGGCTAGAACTTGGTTTCCTTCTCAGCAGCTCTTCTGTTCCCTCAAGGGGAAGACAGCTAATCAGCTTAGATACGAATGATGGTCTCCGTGTGAATTGTGCACAGCTCTCAAATTTCATTGTCTTTCACTGCTGAGTGATACTTCCTCAGCTTCAGCTGCTGTCCCCACCTCTGGGGAACGGGGTGACTGGTGAGGTCTGCACAGTGAGGAGACATTCTTGGCTGTGGTAGGTACTCGATGCTCATTCAAAAGGAAACACTGTGAAAGTTTTGTCCTTTCTCAGCGTGTGTGAGGAAGGCTGTGTAGAGAGACGAATCTGCCCTGGTGGGTCCAGGGGAAATGAGGCTGGCCTTGTAGATAACCTCAACTGCTTGCGTTAGTGGATGGCAACCTGAAATGTGGCCACGTCACAGTGACCATTTGTACCACACTCACATTGGTAGAGGTATTGTATTGTTTAATCATGGGTAGTTATCTTTCTTTTGTTTGAGTCCATCATCATTTTAAGATTACACCTATATATATATTTTAATATTTATTTATTTATTATGTATACAGTGTTCTGTCTACATGTATGCCTGTAGGCCAGAAGAGGGCGCCAAATTTCATTATAGATGGTTGTGAGCCACCATGTGGTTGCTGGGACTTGAACTCAGAACCTCTTGGAAGAGTAGCCTGTGCTCTTAACCACTGAGCCATCTCTCCAGCCCCACACCTATATATTTAACACAATTTACTTAGTGTAATTTACATTGAATGTAATGTTAGTAGTCATATAGATTTATCCCTAAAACCTCCTAATTTGTTAATTATCTGCTATTTTCAATCTGCCGTTTTTAATTCTCTGCAAGTTTTAGGAATTTTAAAAAAGATGTAGTTTTATTTCGACTTATGTGTATTTCTATGCCAGTGTTTGTCACGTGTGTGAAAATGCCCAAAGAGATCACAGGAGACATCAGATCTCCTAGAGACAGAGTTAGTAGTGGCTGTGAGCTGACCAAAGTGGTTGTTAGGAACTGTACTCTACTGTCTGAGCAGCAAATTCTCTTTACCACTGAGCCATTGATCACTCCCTGCCCCCTCCCGCCAGGTAAAGGTTTTATTTTAGTAGAAACATTACAAATGTAGTGGGTTTCAGTAAAAACACATTAAGAAACTTTTAAGAAAAAAAATGAGGAGAACATAAGTGGAAAAAAAGTAAGGCAAATTCAGTGAGGAAAAAAAAATCCCATGTTGGGGTCAAGAAAGGACTTGAAGAAACCATCCACTGTGTCTCAGGTTATAGCTACGGAAGTCCTACCTGGAGGAAGAATCTGTAACTCCTGAGGCTTAGCACCGAGGGATGGTGGATCTTGAGAGAAAAGTAAAAGGTATTCCTGGTGAATAATTACATTCAGTGTTTATCCGCAGATCACATCTCACCGAAAAAATTACAAATTGAGATTTTAGTGGTTATTAACAGAAAACGCACAGAGCTAGCTGAGCAGGACGATGTAATGAGATTTGAAAGGAAAGGTACAGGAAGCGCTGTTTGTCTAAGGGTCCAGGTGGAATCGCCAGGCTCCCGGGTCTCCTCATCTCTTTCTCCTGTGACCTCTGCATTGACTTCCCTGCAATCAGCAGTATTGTTCCTGTCGTGCAGCCACACTATTCTCTATCTCCTTTTGGGATATCCACAACATTGTGGGATTCCTCTTGAACTTATTTTTAGGGATATATTCACCTAGAACATTCATTGTGATGTAGGGAAACCCCAGGCATTGACTGAATTAAGCCGAGGCTATTGACTGTTCTAAAGGGTACGGTAAAGATCATCGAAACCACCCACTGAGCTGGAAGAAAGAGAAACATATCAAATGAAAATCAAAGGAATAAGAAATCATAAAGGCATTGGACTTGGTGATGTATGCAATTTCAAGGCTAGCCTGAGTAATTTTTGTGAGACTCTGCCTCAAAATAAAAATGGTAATAAAAGAAGTTTAGGCATCTCAATGGTACAACACTTGCTAAGCACATGTAAAGTTCTGGGCTCAATTTCTAGCCCTGAAATCAAGAAGTCATAATGGAAAGAGAAAAGGGTTAGCAATGTCTGTTTCAGTCTACTACATATAATAAATGTTAGTTTACTTAGAAATGTAACTTTTTTTTGTGATAGGGTCTTGCTATGTAGCCCAGGGTATATCAAACTCAAGACCTTCCTTTCTGAAGCTTTAGAGTGCTGAGAATAGAGGCATAGTTACATCCCCTTGGTCTTGCTAACTGCCCTGTCTTTTAAAACACATTATTAAAAAGGAATCAATATTTTATTATTGACTCAGTATAGAAGGGTCAGTAAAAGTTAATATTCTTAATACTTACAGATATTCAAGTTTCTATGCTGACCTCTGTGATGGTACTTATATTTAATCTCCTCTGCATCCAGTGTTTTCTAATAATGTATGTTAAGATGTAGTTTATTAATTAGGAAGTTCACTTTCCATCCCATCTTTCCCCTGTCTCAGTCCTAGGAACTACAGTAGACACCTCACAGACAGTGCTCACTTTGGTGTGCCTTTGATGTGAGTGCACTGGGTGCCGTCCGTGTAAGGACCTTTTAGATCTGTGGTAGATTATACTCCCTGAATCCATTAAGGATGCTATAAAATACAACACTCCACAGACTGATGTGGTTACAGCAGCAGATTTCTCTTATAGTTCTGGAAGCTGGGAAGCTCAAGATCAAGGCAAGGGTAACTGTGCTGCCTGGTGCAGGCACAATTGCTTGCTCATATGTGATATCTGGGTGTGTCCTCACTGGTGGGAGAGATGAAGGAACCTACTGGGGCATTTTTTTAAAAATATTTATTTATTATGTATACAATATTCTTTCTATGTGTATGCCTGAAGGCCAGAAGAGGGCACTAGACCTCATTACAGATGGTTGTGAGCCACCATGTGGTTGCCGGGAATTGAACTCAGGTCCTCTGGAAGAGGAGCAGGCAATGCTCTTAACCACTGAGCCATCTCTCCAGCCCAACTGGGGCGTATTTTGTAAGAACACTAGTCCCTCGTATGAAGGCCCAGTCCCACGATCTAATCGTCTTTGAGTAGAGCTGTCGCCTTATGCCACTGCCTTGGGTGTTAACGCTCACCACACAGATTTGGGGAATTAACAAGTGTTCAGGTAATGATTTGTTTAGGAATAACTAAGTCAGGGTCAGGTCCTGGAAGCTGGAATGAGAAGACCTTGCCCAGTAATCGGTATCACCTCATTTGTTTGTGGAGGGTACCCTTGCTTTCACACCCTACCTCTTGGCTTTATTTCTGAAGGGGACTATGATAGACATTTGTCAGGTGAGTGGTTTTCTAATCCTTTGTCACTGTTTTTGAACCATAATTGCTATTATTTCATTTATTTTCTCTCTGTCTCTCTGTTTCTGTCTCTCTCTGTGTATGTGCCTGCCCTTAGACCATGGTGAGCATTGTGTAGGACTCAGAGGTCAGCTTGTGGGTCCTGGTTTAACTCAGGTTGCCAATGAAGAAATATGCTTAAATAATCCACTATATTAGTTTTCCCCAAGGATGGAAGCAGTTTGAAAAAAAAAAAAAAAACACTTAAGGACCACTTATATTTAAGGCAAAGAAGTGGTGATGCTAAGGTGAAGTTTTAGGCAAGTCTGTCGTGTAGTCGGTAGTTGTGGGTTGGTAGCATACTTCTCCAGGAAGACCTAATTTTTTCCCGTTTATCTTTTCACTTTTTCTTACTCTTTTAATAGCGTGTGGGAAACCCTCCTTATAGCCAGGACAGCTCGAAGTCTCTTTTGAGCTCTTCTCCTGCTGAGTCTGTTTTCAGGGCTTGGCTGAATTAACAGTTGCCTACAGTTCCTGGAATGGATTCTTTGGAACACCGACCTGCTTCGGATTTGGTTCTCTTATTGTCCTTGTCTTTTTGACCATCCTAAAGCCGCATTTTCTCTGCTTGTTTGGGACAAAACCTTTTGTCTTCCGTTTGGACTTGCAGCAGAGATGCCGTGTCTGGACTATGGGCTAATGTGTGTATTAACTCCTCCTAGGGTCACTGGTTCTTCTTGCAGGATTCCTAGTTTTGATGATCCCTTTACTTTCTATCTCCCAGTGGAAATCCTTTAGTGCCTGCACTGGTCCATAGATGCTGCGGGATATAGAGCAGAGGAAATGAAGAGACTACAAAAAGCATGGTTTTCAGAAAAGGAAGCTGGTGTGACCATGGTTACCTCGAGACACGCTCCGTTAGAGATGTCCACCTTCTGCCCCTCACCCACAGGCCTCATTTTTATAGATGAAAAGCCATCCATCATCCCTTCTAGGATAGGATTGCAGGTTCTTAATCATCCCAAATAATGCTCTTACAATGAAATACATTTTTATTAATGTCTCCCTTAAAAATCTGGTATCCAAAAAAAAAACAAAAAACAAAACAAAAGCAACCCAGAGTTCACATAAGCGTCCCAACATCTGTCCTGCTTTTCTTCCTCTCGTCAACCACTCTAAACCTGCTGTACTGAAGTCCGAAGGAAAGGAGGCTGTTTGACCTAAAACAAGCAACAAGTACTATCTTAGTTAGGGTTTCCATTGCTGTGATGAAACACCATGACCAAAGCAACTTGGGGAGGAAAGGGCTGATTTGGCTTACTTTACCACAGCACTGTTCATCATCAAAGGAAGTCAGGACAGGAACTCAAATACGGAAGGAACCAGGAGGCAGGAACAGCTTTCCCAGTCCCCAGCCCACTGCAGCAAGGAGTTCGGAGGTAGGAGTGTTTTGCCCATGGAAGCACAACTATGTTGTAGTTATACTATAACTGCCACCCACAAGTTGTGTTTTAGCATCTTGGCTTTAAAATGCAGATGTCTCCATACAAGTGTTAATTTTGCAGCCTGCTTTGTCTGAGAAAGTCAGCTGTTGTAAGGACAAACAGAAGCGTGGGACAGGGTGGAAGCGTCTGCTCTGGAGACAGAACTGAGTCCATTTCTGCTTATGTCCATTTCATCTTGCAAAAGTCACCAGACTTCTTCAAACTTTGATTTCATCGTCAAGAAAACAGGGGTAAAAAAATGTCTATTTGACTAAGAAAACAGTGTTCATTAATCCCTGTTATAATAATAAATAATAACATCTTCTAAGCAAAATTATTTGCTCTAATATTCCAAACAGAAGGCAATTGCACATTACACCATTGAATGTCTTCATAAAATATGCATTTCCTATAATATGGCCATTTTTCTTTGAGACACATCTCTTTTGTCCTCAGAGGGATAAATTACTTACTCATCTGAAAGATCCCAGAGGATCTCCTGAAGATGCCTCTGCTCCTTCCCTCAGGGAGCCCTCCTGTTGCATTGCCATCATGACCAGGTCCAGGGAGGACCAGCCGACTCTGTTCGTGCCTTGCTGATGTCAACTCTGAGGCTGTACTTTCCAAGAAGCCAAACGCTTTTCAAATCAGAAGCAAGAGGATTTAGTATGGAGAGTTGAGATCCACATTTCTGTCAGGGAAGAGACAGCTAACCCGTCCCTTTCTCTCCGGGCCTTCATGTGTGTCCTGAAGGACTTTGCCTCCACCCCAGGCTTGAAGCTTTCCTTTCCTGGCCCTCCTCAGATCCTCTCAGACATGCGCTAGGTGGCTCTCTATCCTGTGTGTGGCTGGGCCACAGGCAGGGAAGGCAGCGTGCTTTCTGCTTTTTTTTTCCTGGAAAGCTTTCTATTCTGTGTGAGAGGTTTCTTGTTAGTAGGTTACAAGTGTTCTTGCTGCATTAACTTACATTGTGATTTCTACAGCGAACGCGACAAAACAAAACAGCAACTTGTTTTGCTACCAGGTTCTGACTCCCCAGAGTATCCCGGGAGGAACACAGCAGACTGGCTAAGGAAACCTGGGCGCAAAACCAGGCGGAGTGGACATGCTTTTCTTGGAACAAAGCAGCTCCAAATTGTGACTTAATCCTGGTTTTATGCATGAACTGCCCTCTCTGCCTGATGTCTCTGGAGCTCGCATGGGTTGAAACAGAAGGACGTGAAGGTTAGCTGTCTGGTGTTTCTCCCCGTCTCCAGTAGAATTTAGGATCCTATGCACAGGTAAGTACTCCACCGCTGATCAGGTCCCTAGTCCCAGAGTCTTTCATTCTCATAGAATTCTCAAGCTTTCGGTACCAAGATGTATTTTTGGTTTTTCTGTTATGGAGAAACAGTTATCTTAAGGAATTGTGGGTGTTTTAAAAGTGAGTTCAAAAGCCACGTCATCTGGACTCTCTATAATGTGTAGCGATCTCTAGCTAACCCACACCTTGTCTTTCTCTAAGGGTTCATGATACTCTTCTCTGAGAAAAATAAGGTCTGTGGCAAGGGGCATGCAATACATGCAGTGACCAGAAGGTGGCACTAGTAGTATTTCCAAGGTGCTGCATAAGTTAGGTACATGATGCTGCTCTTGCTCTCTTCCAACTGTCTCAGAGTGAAAAACTGTTTTGTTAACACCATGTTACAAAGATGTGTGTGAGTGTGTGCATGTGCATGAGTGTGTGTGTGTGCGTGTGTGTGCTTTTACCCTAATCACTGGAGAGGTTTTCCTTCTGTTACAGCGAAGTCAAAGGCAGGAAGGTTTTGTTTGTTGAGGCTTCGTGCACTGATGACGCTTGCTATTCTTGAAGCGTCAATGTAAACAGCCCCAGATTCTCTGGGAAGTGATCTCTTGTTTCTTTAGGAGGTCTTCTCCCCACTTCCTTCCAGCTTGGGACTGTTCCAAAGGTGTGGAGCCTGGGTGGTACCTTCCTCCTAGCCAAAGCCTTTGCTTCTTCATGCTTTTAATAGTCTCAATATATATTTAAAATAGAAAATATAGAAGGCACCAAGTCCCTGCTGCTTTTGCACAGCAAATGGACTTCTTCGTGAATAAGTAGCCCTGTCTATAGTTTTAATAGGAACAGAGATTACTTAAAAAGATTTTGAAAGCTACAAGAAACTCCAGAGGAATTAAGCAAGTCCCTCAGTGCCATTTTATAGCAGAGGGCAGTTCTTCCAGAGGAAGCAGTTGAAAGAAATCTTACTAAGGGTAAGAGAAACCCACCATTGTAGCCCCTTGCTTTTAGCTTCCTGAGACAATTTACCCATAATGAGCCAAGTGCCGTAGGCTCCCTGGGGCAGAGGGCCCCAGGTGTTACTACTGAACTCTGTTATTCACACTTGAAGTAACACACACATGAATGGACATTGTTTGCTCTAACCATACTCTCTTTACAGTCATAGACAACAGGCTGAATTGAGACTGCGGCCTATAGTTCGCAGGTCCCAGAAGTAGGGGAAGTGAAGCTTTCCTTTTCCCACTCTGAACCATCAAGTTGTGGTCCTCTTGTTTTTAGGCTGTGACTGAGGGTTGTCCAGATAGTCCCCCAACCCCCGGACCGATTCCCCACTCTGCTAGGCGCAGGGCTAGTCATACTAGATGCTATGTGACCCACACTATTCTCTGGTCCTTCCCAGGAAAGGTGTGCTGAACCCCGACTTAAAACCATACTTTCTGGACACTGTGATGAAATCACCCCTTTTCCTCCTTTTCTTTAAAATCTATCACAGTGATGCGCGTTTGGTTCTGCTGCCCACATCTGGCAGCAGCTTCCACTGTGTCCACCTGACCACAGAAGGCCTGAAATCCGCACTAGTCCATTCCTATTGGATGTGACTCTCATGCTCAGAGGTGCCCACGGGTCAAATGAGTGAACATTTTAAATGCCTATGCCCAAATTCTGTGTCTACTAACGGCTATGTATAGGCAGGTGCGGATGGGCAGCAAGGTTCTGGGTGTTGCTCTTGGACTTCAGTCCTTCGACCATTCCTGTCACTTACGTGTGTTCCTAAAAAGCCAACAGCGATTCATTCAGTGAACCTAAAGTGTGACTCGTCATTGGGAATTCTCAATACGTTTGTAGACAGTGTTGACGCTGCGTGCCTCTGGACTGTGCTTTCAAGGGACTTCTTAGGAGGTGTTTCTAAAGGGCTCGTATTAGACACCAAGTCTTTCTTCACAGAGTGGCGTTGGATGCATTATTCCTATTTTATGGAAGAGAACTATGCTTAGGGAAATGAAGCAATATGCAATGGACTATAGGAATGAAACGTGTACCATTAACCAAAGGTCTACCTAAGAACTGTAGACCACTTTGCTTCCTTCACAGATAGTATTTTAACCTCAAAGTCAGCTTTCCAATGATGTCACCAGCCTAGCTCTCAACTTAGCTACAGCCAATGAGTAGTGTTTTTTATAACAGCCTATTAAAAAAGTGGGGGGACATAAAGAAACACACGAATTGCTAAAGCCCCTCCCGCTTCCCCTCACCTCTACTTTCTTCATTTCCTTCCTTCTCTTGTTATTATGTGCTGTTTGGAGAGTCTCCAAGTCATCATTGGTGTGTGCAAACCGTTGAGAATGAATATGTCCGGCAGGAAATGGAATTTCTAACAATGTTCTTGCGCACTAACTTACGAAAAATGAACTTAGAGCAACCAACCAAATGCCTTTCTGCGTCATTTTCGGAGCCCCATTGTAGTCAGATGCCAGGCTTCATGTGTGCACGGAGAGATTTCTGTCACCGGGTCTGAACTGTGAATTCTGCACAGACCGCCCTCTGCCCAGTTGCTGTTTATCAGGGGTCTTTGTGCTGTTCAGCTCTGCTTATCAGTTTTAATGATCAGGACCACAGTGAAGAACAGAAAAAGAGACGCGCTAATCACAGGAGCTTAGCTTCCTGGGTTGCTTACCGTGAAAAGTTTTAGAAGACAAATCTGTTAAAAGCTTTACCCCACAGAGTATGTTAAACACCCTGATGCGACTCGCTCAGCGGTTCTTCAGTAACTTGCCTTGCTTTGGTGTCTATTCTGTGGCTCCGTAGTCTTCCTGCTGACAAGTCAGTTTCCATTGGAATTCATTTGTAATGTATGAGAGCAGGTTTGCAGCCATGCTCCCTTCCTACTTCAAATAACATTTTTACTTATCTCTTAAAAATGTCATATATGTATATAACACGTTTTGGTGTTACCCCAGTACCTTCCTCCAACTTCTCCCAGACATACCATTGTCTCCTTCTTGACTTCATGCTCTCTCTCTCTCTCTCTCTCTCTCTCTCTCTCTCTCTCTCTCTCTCTCTTTTAAGTTATAGTTAATAGTCCCTGAGTCCAGTTAGTTTTTTTTTTTTTTTTTAATTTCAGGTTGTGTTGTAAAGGAGAGGGTCACAAGGTTGAGATGAGGTCTTCCTGTATAGTTCAGGCTGTCTCTGTGCTCAGTCTTTCTGCTTCTGCCTTCCATGTATGGGCCGACCCTGCCACAATGGGCACTACCATTTTTATATTATTTCTAGAAAGAAATATAAGAAGAAAAGGAATATTTTAGGAGAAAGGGGAAAAGATACAGGATCTCCTTACAAAGATTTTTGCTGGAAGGGATTTTATCTTAGGTTGGTCCTTCTTTAGATGAGAACATGGCTGATCTGAGTATTGTGTTGAATGAGATCACCTGGGATCAGAACAACCAACACCAACTGTTCTTTCTCATATGGAGATCCTAGTTTCCAGTCATTTTTTTTTAATTTGACTTGAAGTACATTTAGAAGTCAGGTAATTAGAAATGGGTCTTTGTGATACATCCATTAAGGGAGGGGAGATAGAAAAATGTAGATAAAATGGAAGTAGAGTTGGGGAAATGGCATAGGAAGGTTCAAGCATGGAGTGGGTAGGGGATGGGGAAATGGCTATGCAAGGCAAGGCTAACCGAAGTGAAGACGTATCAAAAAGCTATGTGGGAACCCAATGCCAAACATATGATTAGAGGGGGCAGTAGAATACAGATGATATGAAGGAATAGGTAGGAGTACTTCAAGTTAAAGGTTTAGGTAGGGATGGAGGAAGGGGATACAGCATACCAGGGATAGGAAGTATGCTAATTTATAAAAAAGGATACATGAATAAGCTGTGTGGAAATCTACTCATTTTAAAACTGATTTCAAAAGAGTTTTAAGGTAAAAGGGAATTCTGTTGTTTGATCAGAGGTACTCTGAGTAGACAGTGGTGGTCTAGAAGATATGCGTGGTGATAGCTTGTTTGTGCTCTAATAAATAAAGCTTGCCTGACGATCAGAGGGCAGAGCTAGCCACTAGTTAACCATTGAGGACTGGAGGTCTGTACAGACAGACAAGGCAGAGAGAGGAATATAAGGTGGGAGGAGAAAGGAACTTGGCCTCTTTTGCATCTGATGATTTTGTCGAGGTAAGAGCTCTAGTGGCTGGCTGCTCTGCTTCTCTGACCTTTCAGCTTTCATTCCCTAATATCTGACTCAGGGTTTTTATTATTAAGACCAATTAGAATTTGTGCTACAGACATGGTCCATAATAATAGCTAATTTCTGCCTTCTAAGGTTCTAAGTAAAACCAACAGGAGGTTCAGATATGTTCCCTTGGTCTTAAACTGAAAACACAAGCTTCCCTACTAACCACATAGTCAATGCAAGAGGGAGGGAGGTGACATTCCTAAAGACTTTTCTGTGGAGATTTTCTTCTCCTAAGACCAAGTATAGGTCCCCCAAAAAAACTCCTGTGGGAAAAAGAAAAGGTCTCCCTTCAATAAACACACTGTCATTTCTCTTTCTTTGGGAACAGGCTGCCAGGTTTTCCAAGGAGTTGAGCTTCTTACTAGTGTATGATGTTGGAGCAACCATTCATTCTTGCCAGCCACCCTGCGGGCACACACTGTGAGTGAAATAACAGTTAATGCCAGACTCAGACTACAGTCTGGCCCAGTCAGAAGGGTGGTTTTGTTCTTTCTCTGCTCACCCAATTTCCCATGCTGCTCCTTGTCCCCTTAGCCTCCAGATGGCACCCATGGCTCACTTTAATGTCAATCTGTAATCACATAAAACTCCAAAAGAGGCTTGAGTGTTCCAAGAGAACTCTGATAGAAGTCACAGTTCTAATGGATTCAGGTTGCCTTGTACCCCAAGGAAAGCTATTTCAAGCTTATGGGCTATGTCTGCCGTGTGAACTCCCAACAAACCTCCTGCAACCCCAATTCGGGATCTCTTGTCCTGGTAACACAACCCTCTTCCTTCTCATGAAGAGTTTTCAACTTCGTTTTATTCTGTCTCCTTTTGCTGGGGTTCAGGAGGGGGAAGTCACTGTGTAGGTTGGCCTTGAAGTCAATGAGATCTGCCTTCATATGCCTCCTGGGTGCTGGAACTCAAGGTGTGTGTCACTGTTCCCATGAGCAATGCTTCTTGTCTCCTGAACATCACCATTCTCTGCCTTCCTCAAAGGCCCTGGACCTAAACTGTCTGCCTCCTCTTACCTCTGCAGGACTGACTGGCTACCTTCTAAGTTTCTGGGCCTGGTGTAAAATATAATGTGGGCCTCCCTATTAAAAATGTATTTATAAGAGCGACTGGAGGGATTGCTCAGTGGTTAAGAGTGCTTATTGCTTTTGCAGAGGACTGGCTTAAGTTCCTAGCCACCACGTGGTGGTTCAGAACCACCAGTAACCCCAGTTTCAGGGGATCTGATACCATCTTCTGAACTGGGTGGACTCCTGCATATATGTGGTGGGTGCACACACACTTTGATGAGAATACCGGAGCTCTAGGCCAAACACAGGAGGCCGTTCTGAGTGTGGAGACCTCGGTGGCTGCTGTGTGTGTGCCTGTGCAGCCAGCCTTTTGGGAGAATAGGAGCCCTCTGCTACCCTCCATGTGTCACCTGCTTTATTAGACTGCTTTTCACCACTGCAATGAAGCACTCGAGGAAAGACCCAAGGACCCTCCTTTCTGTAGGCCTCACCTGTTACAGATCTTTCACTTCCCACACACACACATGGTATGTACCTTTGTGGGGGACAGTTATCCCCTACCTGAAGCTGGAACTAAGGGCTCTGAAAATCATCATTTTTCCTAGAGACGCTGCACTCGTGCGCATCTCGGAGGAAAAACACTTACCTACTGGTGTGATTTTGATTCTGCCCCACAGGAGCATACACAGCTCAGACGGGGCAAGGATAGATTCATTGGCGCTTTTGCCCTCTCTGTGGATCTGACAACATCTTGATTATGGAATAGTATTGGTGCCAGTTGATTTTTTTTTTTAAGGGAGAGTGTTACTATGAAGCCTTGGCTTGTCTGGAATTCTCTATTTAAACCAGGATGACCTTAAACTTACAGAGATCTATATACTTCTGGCTTCCAAGTTCTGGGACTAAAGGCATGGACTACCATGCCTGGCTTTGACTGATTTATTTGTATTTATTCTTCCTCTGATAGAAGAAAAGAATGTTCCCAGTTCCCTCTCTCTCCCTCTCTCCCCTCTTTCCCTCTTACCTTCTCTCTCTCTCTCTCTCTCTCTCTCTCTCTCTCTCTCTCTCTCTCTCTGTGTGC
>NW_026067946.1:5727593-5738413 GCF_014885135.2 Alexandromys fortis
CCTCCCTCCCCTCCTCGTGCTCCCCTCCACCTTCTCCTTACCCCACCCCCATCCATTCCTCAGAGAGGGTAGGGCCTCCCATGGGTAGTCAATGAAGTCTGTCACATCACTTGAGGCAGGACCAAGGCCCTCCCCACTGTATCTAGGCTGAGTAAAATATCCCTCCATATGGAATGGGCTCCAAAAAGCCAGTTCATGCACTAGGGATAAATCCTGATCCCACTGCCAGTGGCTCCACAAACTACCCAAGGCACCCAACTGTCACCCACCAGGTTTGCATAAAAATGGAATGGGCTTTATAGCTATTCTGGGAGCAGTTGGTTACTCCCATGACAGTCATGTCATTTGTTATTTAAAACAATATAAGAAGGAATTGTAAATGTATAATTATGACATTTATTAATTGACATGTATCTTAGAGAATCAGAATTGTATAATCATGATGACTTTTCTTGATTTTTCTTCCCTAATTTCAGAATATTAAGACTGTAAAGATATCTTTACATTTTCTAAGCTGTAAATGCTTTCTGTCAGAGTCCCGGATATACCACCTTCAAAATACTGCACACTGACAATGGAGAAAACCTTAGAAGTACAGATTTCCTAGTACTCTTCTGCTTTGAATCAGGTCATGAAAATTATTGGCCAGCATGAAACAAATCTTAAGACTTTGATCACTGGATGCCCACCCTATACACTGTATTCATGGATAAGATTTCCTTTAGTTTATTGACATTATATCAGACATACCTTTTAATATCCATCACTTTCTCCAGCCCTCTGTATTTAAAATATATAGGATTCTCTGTTTCCTTTAATCTTCACTTCTAAAACCTCTCATGTCATATAAAATACATTAAATGAATTTATCATGCTTTTCTTGTTAATTGTTTTTTCTTTAAGTTTATAGGTCCCTTTATAAGTTCTGTGATGGGTATATAAGAAATCTTTCTTCTACAGCAAGAACACAAAGATTATATCTTGCAGTTTATAAAATGAAGCCTAACAGAAATAATTGTTTGGGGCATTCCCCACAATTTAATTAACTCCAACCTATTATCATTTTCAGTTCTATCAAATTTGGAACAAAAATTCCTGACAAGTTTAAAAAAAACTTGGCCTTCCAAGGTTAACTAAATGTTAGTAAAATGTATTAACATGTGTTTCAGGGTTGATATGTCATTCAAATTAAAAAGTACACATACTAAAAACAAACACAAGAAAATTAGCTGTCTAGAAATTATGTTTGTAGCTTTTAAGAACTTGGTCAACAAGAAACAACAGTATTTGACTTTATCAAATAAATTAAGAAATCCCAGGTCTTATTGCTAGGGATGATAGAATCTTCTTTCCTGGGTCATTACCAGTCACATCCTTAAAAGCCTTAAATTCTTAATAAAGAATTTAATTCTTTTAATCATTTCACTGTTATTTAATTTAATAATTGGTCAGAGTCTTAGAAAATACCAGGTATTTCTGTTTATTAATTATATTTCTCTAACATCTGTTACAAGTTAAAATTGAAATTCATAGTCTTGGACTAGCACAAAGAGAATTGCTATCAGAAACCAAACTATTAACAATACAGGGATTTGTCAATGAATACTACTGTGATATTTATATTCCAAGCAATGTAAAGGAGAACAGTGTGGTATTTGGGCCTGGGTTTCCAGAATAATTTGAGGACTGAGCAGAGGATGACATGCCTAAAGTCATCAGAATGAGATCAGTCAGATGCCATATCCTTGGACCAATATAAGCAAGATTTCTCTGATGCCTCCATTTTTACAGCTAAGAAATCCAGGATTGAGAAAGTCTAAAAACTTGTAAAATTCCTTGTTTGGTTGGCAGGCTTGAGAGCAGAGAACTATGGGTTGTATGATGCCATTTTTTCTGCCTATTCTTTATTTTTAAATTGTATGCATTTCTAAGATGCCCAGAATAAATGAAGACTTATCTGTCACTCCCAATAGACTGGGAAGGGTATGACTGGGGAACAGTGTGGCATCTTAAAGCTGTTCTGAATGCTCTTGAGAACTTGATTATGACTTAGAGAAGAGACTTGAGCTGTAAGACAGAGACGCCTTAGTTGAGATTTGTCCCTTTCTGTGAGTGGTAGTGAGACTATGAAGCAATCAGGGACTGGAATGGGGGTTCCCTCATATTTTCTTGATGAGAATCATTAATCTCACTCATTATTACTAGAATTATGGTGCTTCTAGGAGCATTGAGAGAAGTCTCATCAGATAGTGTTGACATCTTTTATACTATAAGGACAATTAACAGCATCATCATCACCAATGAACACTTGCCTTGCCCTAGCCACAATTCAGTTCTAGTCTAAGCACATTCTCCATATCAGTTCCCTGAGTTCTTATGATAATCTAAAGATATCCTAGGATAAGGGCCTTATCGAGGTCAAGAAGCAGAGAAAGGTGGAATTGAAACCTAAATGCATAGTCTTAGCCATTATGCCCCTTGATTCCCACGTAGAATTCACTTCTTGAACTTGGTGGTCATGACCACATATGGTATTA
Source organism: Alexandromys fortis (assembly GCF_014885135.2). Taxonomy (NCBI): domain Eukaryota; kingdom Metazoa; phylum Chordata; class Mammalia; order Rodentia; family Cricetidae; genus Alexandromys; species Alexandromys fortis. Next base: position 5,730,131 of record NW_026067946.1, read on the forward strand.
TATAACTGAATGTGGGGCTGGGGGAGGTCCTGAAAAAATTGATAACAGTAAAAAGTTTCTGAATGCACAACAACCAAAAGCTGATTCAAAATCAAATGTGACAGGCATGAGGTAGTGGTTGCCCACAGTGTGTTACTTACCTTCACTGCAGCCTTGGTTCTAAACACTGCTGTGGAATAATCCTCTTGTACACTGTAAAGATTTTTCACTTGAATTGGTTGAATAAAACACTGATTTGACAGTAGTCAGGCAGTAAGTATAGATGGGGCAACAGAATTTTTAAATATTCCTGAAATGTCTCTAAACATAGTTCTTTCATTCTGTGCTATGTATTTATGCAAATCATTGATAATTACAAAATCAAAATATCAGTCAACTCTGAAAGACACTGAGGTTGCTGTATGTTTGGCAATATCAATATTCAGCCAAGTTTAATTCTTTATGCAAAAATAGGCATGCCTATCTTATTAGCTTGCAAATTGTTTTCATTTTTAATAAATGGCAAAATTATATATAGAAAATAATTATTTGAAAACTAAAATTCTTTCTGATTTGGTATCAGCAAATGTTTGATGGAGGAAAGCGCAACTATACATAAATAGAGATAGCAAGTTCAGGGTAATGCTTCTAGTCAAACGTGTGCCATGATAACATGTTGGCTGTGTATTTCAAAACATGGATTTAGACAATATAAACTTTGTATAGTTCATAACAAACCATGTAATAAGTCAAGGCCTGAGAATACACAAGCTGTGGCATCATGTCAAGCATCTACTTTGTGTTTATGGTGAAAATATAGGTAGTTATGGGCCAAAGGAACCTTCTTGGGTCATGACATCAGAATTATACCTAATACTTTAGGACACAAAACATGTTGAGAGTTGCTGCTTTTTTTGTCCTTATTCTCCACTAACTTAAAGTTTTCTCTGCTTTCTCTGCACTTTTCTAGCTCTTTTACTCTTTTTTACTCACTCTTCCTGCATGTCAGAAAATAAGATTTTTTTTTGGAAGACAAATTGGAATCCATCAATTGAGAACCTAGATCATTTACTGCCGTCACAAATGAACCCCTCCACATGGTGCCTCCATCCTCTTATGCCTCACTGGAGCATAAGCATTTTTTTTTTATTAAATGCAGTTCTCTGCAGTGGGCTTAACTCACTTCCTGTCTTAAGAAAGCTTGGAAACAGTGTCCCTTTTCTCTTGCTTACTCAACCTCTCTTTTATTTGGACTTCTTAATTGCTGAAAGAGCTCTCTTTAACAGGGTTCATGAAGAGGGGGACAAGAGAGGATAAAGGGTACAAGAATATAATAAAAATACATTATGTCCAGGCATGAATATGTCACAATAAACTCATTATGTATAATTAATATATGCTGATGAAATATTAAAAGAAAAAGCAGGAAGGAACCCTTGTTGACCTTAAAGCCATGCATTTTTTTATAATTATTTATTATGTATACAATATTCTGTGTGTATGCCTGAAGGCCAGAAGAGGGCGCCAGACCTCTTTACAGATGGTTGTGAGCCACCATGTGGTTGCTGCGAATTGAACTCAGGACCTTTGGAAGAGCAGGCAATGCTCTTAACCACTGAGCCATCTTTCCAGCCCTGCATTTTTGAATTTTACAGTTAGACTTCTTGAAGTCTGTGTCTGCTGCCTCCTCCATTGTTCTAAGAATCCCCTCAAATCATGTTACTCTGGCTCTGTCTTGGTGAGGTGGTGGCTTTAAATCCTATGTAAAACATACATAGATCCATACCATTCTTCTTAAGTCAACGCACCAGGCAGAGTCTGTCTCTGTGCTCAGGATGGATGAACCCCCAACAACATCTTCTGCTGCTCTCCTCTGTTCTTCATTCCCTTCTGCTGCTCCATGGGTCACCTCTGCACTTGTCTACAACAGGCTCTTGGCATGCACTATTTCCCTGATTTAAAAAGCTCTTCCTCCCCCTATTTATTTGATAAGTTCAGTTATTCAAATGCAGACCAAACGTTTTCTTGAGGAATCTTTCCCGAGCTTGATCAGTTTACTTGGAAGGTTAAGAGATACAGTTTAATATCTCCATAATTTACTGCCCCGAAGTGACAGTGGGCCTCCTCCTGGTTTGGTGAATTTTGATTCTAACTATGTAATGGTTTTTTTTTTTTTTTTTTTTTTTTTTTTTTTTTTTTNCTATTTAAGATAGAGAAATAAATAATCAGGTGTATTTTTTACAAAAGACATTTAGTGAGCTCCTGACAGGGTATGTGTGCCTGGTATGTTTAAATGTGTTTGGAAGGTGCTTTCCATCAGAGTGCTTATTTTGTAGGACGCGTGGTCTTTCAGGCTGGCTAAGCACAGCTCTGCTCCTCATTAAGATCATGGCAGATGCAGGAAGCAGATGTGAGCCGGGTGAGAGGTCCTGATCCAAGCTGGAGCATCTTGCAGTTGCCACAGAATGTCCTTTCCTGAGTGGTGTGGTGATTTTTGATGGTCACTGTCTTTGTTGCTGCAGGCATCCCTCTGTTGGGTTATCCAGTGATGAGACTCCTCATGTCAGCTCACTGTCCCTCTCCTTTTGACAGTCTCCCAAATCTCAAAGACTCCCTAATCTGGTGCACTTCCTGGGTAATTTTTAGAGGCACACAAACAGAATACTGTGTACTAAAACTTGAACAAGGAAAGCAGAGATAAAATAATAATGTCCATTTTTGGCATGATGAAACAGGACACATTATAAATAAGTAGCGGTGACAGTGGTAGAACTTAGGCAAACTTTTGGTGTAGTGTCTTTTCTCTGTAACATCACGGGTTTTAAAATGTTTAAAACTTCATATCGTCTTCTCTTCACCTCAGTGCTTATGTTTGTTTATGTTAACTGGCATTTCAGCTCAGTGAAGTGCAGCTACAAAGAAGATTCTTAGAGATACAAACCAATAACGGAAACTCTTTATGCATATTATTTAATGGGAGAAGAGGTGGAAATTATAGTGGTTTGATGGGAACGGCTCCCATAGGCCACATGTTTGACTGCTTGGTCCCTAGTTGGTGGAACTGTCTCAGGAAGCTCAGGAGGTGTGCCTCTGGAAGTAGGCTTTGAGGTATCAAAGGCCCACACCGTTCCCAGTCAGCTCTCTGTGCCTCCAGCTTTCGTGTAGGCTCTCATCTTCTGCTCTAGGGCCATTCCTATCTGCCTGTCTCCATGCTCCCTGACATGACGTTCATGGACTAAGCCTCTGAAGCTGCAGCTAAGGCCCTAATGAAATGCTTTCTTTTTAAGTTGCCATGGTCATGGTTTCTTTATACATCAATAGAAAAGTGACTAAGACAGAGACAAAATAATATCAGTTATTTCAGTACTTCAATGCCTTGTGCCCAACATTTACTGAATTGAAATTAAGCCTGGTTTTAGAGTTCACTTCCTTTACATACCACTTGATGAATGTTATATATTTAGAGCCAAGTCAGGTGACAAAAGAATTGTGAGAGCCATTGCAAAGGGATTTGCTTTTGTCCTGAGCCTTGATCCAAAGCGAGTTCAAGGACTGTTAAAACTTGAGGTAGGTCTTAAACTTGGAACAGTGAATTATTTATTAACATTTAATGCAACTTGGTGGCCTATAGAGAAATCTCTTTCTACCTCTCTCTAAATTAAAACGTTAAGATTTATTTATTATTTTTGCATGCATGAGTATTTTGCATGCATGTGTGTATATGTATCACAGTCCTGCCTAGTGCCTCAAGAGGTCAGCAGAGAGAGTCAGAGTCAGGTCCCTTGGAACTGGAGTTATGGACTATTGTGAGTTGTCATGTGGGTGCTTGGCATCAAACCTTGGTCCTCTACAAGAATAGTAAGTGCTCTTAACTGCTGAGCTATTGCTCTAGTCTCCTAAGAGGGAACTGTGAGTTTTGCTGTTTTTTTTTTTAAACTTTTCACTCTTTCTAATTTATCAGGAAAGAAGAGAAGGCTCAGTTCTTATAATATTCACTGTTGGTTGCCTTCCAAAATATCTAAGCTGGCTGCATACACTAAGGGCTACATTTTTCCTATTCCCTTGAAGGCAGTCTGTCTGTGTGAAGGAATACTAGCCAGTGAACCATAATGGAAGATGGCAGTATCCCTAGGGAATTTTAAAAGCCATCTCTCTGGCCAAAGCACAGGTAGATTACCTGAGATGTCAAGTGCCCTCCTAAGGGCTGTGATGCACTAGAGCTGAAGAGTTGTTTTTAGGTCATAGTTTTGGGGGTCTACGTCATGAGTTAGCCAACTAGTTCTAGCTAATACCTTACATTCTATTACAGAAATTGTTCTAAAACTTGGTCCTTATTTTTTTCCTAAAAGAGATAAGTTAGTTATTTTGTGTCAAATGTCTGAGGTCTGTTTAAACTCTAAAACAGGGTATCATATATCATTGTAAGAGAAAGTTGATGCTAATACGAATAATGTTGTTTTCCTCTTTCCCTTCTCCTTCTTCTTTTTGTATGAATCCAGAGGACCTAGTAGGAAAACTAAAGGAATTCTGGGCCTCTTAGTCACTTTCAGCTTTTGTGACAAAATGTTTGCAAAAATAAATTTAGGGAGGAAAGGTTAGTTTAGGCTTAATTTTTAGGGGTTTCAGACTGTGTTCAGCTGTGGCACGGGAGAAACATCATGGCGAAAGGACACAGTAGAGGGAAGCTGCTAGTTTAATGGCAGTTAGGAAGGTGGGAGAGAGGAGAGATAGTTGAGAGATGAGGAAAGACATCTTTCAAGGCATGCCCCTAGTACTGTCTTTCTTCAATCCTGCCACACCTTCCATAGTTTATCCTACCTGACAAATCCACTCAAATATGAATCCATCTAAAGATTATCCCATCAATTAGGTCAGCGTCCTCATGATCCAATTAATAGATGAAAACTCCATATCTGAACAAAGACCAAGTCTTTGACATTCAAGCCCTCAGTGGACAGCCATTGTTCACTCTCTAGTACTGTGGTATTGATGGGCACTTGGAACCTGGGAGAGGAGCAAATGAGGAGCACGGCCCGTTACCGCATGTAGTATGCTAGGGGAGACCACAGAGAAGAGACACCGCATACTTTTCTATCCTCTGGCTGTTCAGAGGCTGGCAAGGAGCAAACATTTCTCAGAGAAATGAGAGCATGCACTGTTGACATCCCTGTGTGAACATACATAGAGAATTCCTGAAACTGAAAACCCTGCCTAAAGCAGGAGCAGACATTTGGTCTCACGCATTTTGCATTGTGCACACAGAACAGCAGCACTCAGAGGTAGAGACATGAAATATGGCAGATGAATGACCCGCTTTCCTGATGTTAAGGACTGTAGTGAACCAGAGCTGTTAGTGACAGTGTCCAAGGGGAGCCATTCTTTTCCACGGGACTTTGAAATTTTTCTTGTTATGGCAGATTTCCTGAGACGTTTGAGAATGATTTTTATCTACTAGGGTAAGAGTGATGAGATTGTTTATTCATGTTTAATGTCTCTATTGAATGAGAATTGCCTGGTGGATCCTGTTGAGATGGATCAGTTACATTCTTAGAGTTGGTCTCAGAGGGTGGGTGAGGGGAGAGGCCTGAAGAAGTGGAGAATTAGATGCTGTAGTACAAAGTGGAGATATTTTTGGAACACTTTATTTGCCAAAACTTTTCTCCTGGCTGCCTAAACTCACAAGACCTTGGTCATGTGGAGCCTGTTATAAATATGCCTTTCTCTTTTTCGTGTGAAGATGCAGAGATTTGACTGAGGCTGGAAAGCTGAGGATAATAGATCATGAAATACTATACGTCCTCGAGACAGACCCACACTCAAAGACTTGCTAAGTGGTGGCTGCACTCCTCTTTGCCTTTATAGGCATGTAAGGAGAAATTTGATATTCAAGATAATTTAAGGAAAGAAGTTTTAGGAAGAAAGAGGGTTTTGATGTTTTTCTCTTTTTGATAAAAGTCATTTTACCCCAGGGTAGGTAGGAGAGACCAAGAAAATCGTTTAGAGATACTTGGAATGTTTCTTCAAGATGGACTCAGTGGAGGTTATGGGGCTGGAGCTATACGGGAGTTTTTAGGAGACTTTGAAAGCCATCCTTTGTGTCTTGGACTAGGAGTGGTGGGAGAACAAGTCAACCAGAAGCAGCTGCATGGTACTTGCTTCAAAGTGGAGTATGTGTGCCATGAAGCAGAGGAATCCTACTGGGGGAATGGAGCGTCAGGAGGGGACAGTGGAGGAAAGGGATGGATGAAAACAAAGACCATAGCGAACAGCATTACTTTGTATGATAATTTAAAAATTAAAGTCTTGAGAGGAGGGGTGGTAGACATGGGGGTGGGTGGGAGGCTGCAAAGGAACACCATTCCTACAGTGTAATGAAGCCTGGTGACCAAAATAATCACAGGGGCAAGAAAAGCTTGAGTTCCCTGGGTGAGCTCTGTCTAAAACTACTCCTTCTGAAGAGAGGAGCCCTATGAATGAGAAGCTATGAGGTAGGTGGACCAGTGGGGGGTAGGGAGGAACCAAGAGGCCAGTCAACTGTGTGTATGGGGGTGACACAGTCATTCTTTCTCATGAATTCCCCCTTCCTATTGCACTGACTTTAGAGGGACTTTGAAAAGCAAGAGGAAGGACAGAAAACGGAGAGGGGAGGGAAGGAGGGATTGGAAGAGAGAGAGAGAAAAAGAGATAGAGTAAGAGCAAGCTCTAGTGATAGCCAACAGGGTCCTGTATTTATGAACATCTCCCAGCCCAAGTCTGTGTACAAGATTAGACAAGGCTGGATATTTTTAAGTTGCACATGAAAATAAAGGCTTAAACAGGACTTGATTGGATTTAGTTTACAACTAAACTAAAATTTAGTTGTAATTAACAAAATTAGATTTGTTATTATAACTGAAATGACTAAAAGTTAAAGATGCTACTTAATGGTTTATCCTGGTATGCCAGGGGAACTTTGTTTTGACGACAGTGATGAAAAACAAAGTTATTTGCCATGTAATTGAAGAAACTATCACCTGCATTGATTTTATAATACTGTATGAGTTTTTAACAAACATGATTTGAATGGAAGAATTTATGCTTCCATTCAAAATTATATTTTGGACATGTTTCTATTATCAATACAACATAGATCAATACCATTAATTGTATAGGTACATAATAATCTACATTATATATTTTCATGAGCGAACATTTTTTTGAGGGCTTGGGAAATAGTATTGCTGTAGTGCAGAGACCAGAAGACCATGGGCAAAGTCAAAATTGAGAGTCTGTATATGCCGGTGACTGCCTGGAGAGAAGCACTTCTCACAGAGAAGCCCTGAATGAATTTTACAGGGAGTTTGTAAAGGCAAAGAACCCAGAAAACCTACATCGGCTTGGCAATTGCCAGGGGAAGTAAAGTAAGCAAGCAGTTTAACTGAAGCCAACCTTGAGTTTCTAAGAAAGTGCTGAGTGCTTTCCCATGGGACTTTTCATGGCAGGGGAGAAGAGGAGTGTGTGTGTGTGTGTGTGTGTGTGTGTGTGTGTGTGTGTGTGTTTCAGGCTAAGCCAATGCTTTTTCAGAGACCAATAAAGAAGAAACTATCAGCTGGGCAGTGGTGGCACATGCTTTAATCCCAGCACTCAAGAGGCAGAGGCAGGCCTAGGTCGCTGTGAATTCGAGTCCCACCTGGTCTACAGAGCAAGTTCCAGGATAGCCAGGGCTACACAAAGAAACCCTGTGTTGACAAACCAAAAAGAAAAAAAGAAAAGAAACTATGAGATCTTATCCCAGAAAACACATACATGCAAACAAACCCATGGCTGATATAGTAAGGATGAACCATACCAGTATGACTTGTTACAGGTGAGAAAGAGGGAGTAACTGGCTTCTTGTTCTTAAAGAATAAGTACTCTAATTGTTTAATACTAAGGACAGGCCTGGAGCTAAGACAGCCGTTTTTTGTTTGGTTGGTTGGTTTTTGCCCCTCTCTCAAGATAGGGTTTCTCTGTGGAGGTTTGGAGCCTGTCCTGGAACTCACTCTGTAGACCAGGCTGGTCTCGAACTCACGGAGATGCCCTGCCAGTTCTGACATGAAGATCCTAAATCAAGAGCACACATGCACACAGGATCCAGCGAACCTGCTTGTCCTCCTCTCCTTAAATCTTCAGCTGACCACACGGCAGGAATGGATGGGGACAGAGCTCCACTTGCGGTCAATGAAGAAAAGGAAGCCAAAGCAGATGGCAGGAATTCTGCTACTCTGGGTATCTAAGTTTAAAGCAACAGTAGAACAAGTAGTTTGCTGTCAGAAGCACCAAGGC